>NW_021204320.1:0-508 GCF_002162155.2 Triticum dicoccoides
ATCAACACTGGCAGTTTTGGCTGATTTTGGCCCGTTTCATGGACTATTACAAACTGTTTTGCGGTCCCGCGGTGATTTCCACGATTAACGAACCCTAGGGTGCGTCTACGTGTCGGTCATCAACACTCGGAGTTTTGGCCGATTCTAGCCCATTTCTTGGATTATTACTCATTGTTTTGAGGTCCTAAAGCAATTTGTGGTCCCGGAGTGATTTCCACGATTAATGAACCCTGGGGTGCGTTTATGTGTCAGTCATCAACGCTGGCAGTTTTGGCTGATTCTGGCCCGTTTCATGGACGATTACTCACTGTTTTTGGTCCCGGAGTGATTTCCACGATTAATGAACCCTGGAGTGTGTTTACGTGTCGGTCATCAACACTCGCAGTGTTGCCCGATTCTCGCCAGTTTCATGGACTATTACTCACTGTTTCGCGGTCCGGGAGTGATTTACACGATTAAAGAACCCAGGGTGCGTTTACGTGTCAGTCATCAACACTCGCAGTTTTGG
>NW_021204321.1:0-7417 GCF_002162155.2 Triticum dicoccoides
GGCCTCATTCCCTGTTACTCTCCCGTTGGCCGTGGCGCCAGGTCGCGGCGGAGGATCTGGAGCTGAGCCCACGCAGTTGAGGTTGAGGAAGAAGGAGACGAGGGAAGCAGCAACAAGACTGCTGGCTGGTGACGGGTCAGCGGCCACGAGAGGAGGGGGAAGGGGGACGACGTCATGCTTTCTCGCCACCTGCACGTCCTCGTCCCATAGTCCGCTGCTCCTTGTCTGCGCCGTTTCAACTCCAGCTGCAGCAGTGCGTCTCCATGATCCTTCCCCTCCTCCGGCCTCTCTCCTTCCATAGCTACTTATGCTGCAATAGTTTCAGTGCAAATATAGTCAGGTATTTAACTGCTTGTTTTTTTTTACAGTTTTAGCTAATTGGCTGGGTATCTACTTTCTCTTTTGTGTCTGCACATATAATCGATTCGCTGGCCCAGACTTGCATGTTCTCTAATTATCTTGCAGTGCTAATAAGTAATTAGGACATATTCTTGGTCCATACTTGCATTAGAACATGCCACATAGAAGAAGGTGGCATAACTTGGGATAAGAATGGCCACATGAACATTCCGTTCATGATATTGTGATTAGTGATCAATACATGCAGCAGTACTGCAATGGTGCTATCATTGCATGTTTGCAAAAGATGTCTGTAAATTATTGATCTTCAGCGTGTCTCCTACTTACTATTAGTTCAACTGACCCAATCTTTCTGGTCTTATTGCTATGATTAATTGCTCTATTTCTTGGTTTTTGTATTGTAGGACAGGGAGGCAGAAGAGAGGACATGCTGAAGAATGAAGGTGGACAAACGTAAGTAGTACTTGGCACTATTCAGATTTTCTTTGTTATTGCATTACAGGATTGTAGGGTGTTCGGATTTTAAATGCTGGCAATGATCGAGGTGTCTGGGTTTTAGTTCTGATTAGATGTGTATCAGGTTTTAGTTCTGATGAGATACAGAAATTGTTGAGACAGGGCATGAATGGTATATATTTTAGCCGTGCTTTTATTCTCCTTTGCTCTTTCCAAAGGGACTACTCTACTTTTCTGTTAACCATTAGTAATATATTTTTCAGAGCCGAATCCATTTATTAAATGAGGAGAGGTGTATGAGACAAATAAAAATGTATGGAACTATGGTTCATGACTTTATGTGAAGGATTCTAAGTGAGCAAGTCATTTTACTGGGGCTAATGAACACATACCACAATTTGCAGAGTACTTTGCTTTTCTGGTTGTTTTGCTAAGAGACTGTTAATGATAAATCAGATGTTTTCCTTTCTTTAGTATGCTTAGCAATAATATTTTACGTTGGCTATTAAATTGGACTTCTTTCTGGTTACGTGATTCCTCTTATAATTACAGATCTTCGTTTATTTACAATATTCTATGGCTACTAAGGTTACACATTTGTTCTACAGTTTGCAGTGAGAACAAGCTATTTCTGATGGCTCTGTCCTATTATTGTAATGTTCACGTGTTTGCTTTCAAATATTTTGAGTGCTCATATCAACAAAACTATTTATTATTGGCTATTGTGTCTGTCAGCAGGTGCACATGAACAGCAAGGCATGTTTGGCGTCGTACTTGACCGTGCTGCAGAACAACATCTTGTGGTTCTACTCAAGGGTTGACGCCGAGCACCGGGGCGTACTGCAGGTGTAGCGCCCTGCGTCCTTTGTCAACGTCCATAGCATCAAGGACCTCCTCGCGCCCCTGTGCAGATGGCACTCGCTCGTGATCACAGGAAACCAGACGACGCATGTGTCCGTTGTCTGTCAGCGCCGACAAGGTTGGTTCTATGTTAAGGCCCTGCGTCCTCACGTAAGAGGGCATGATTCATAAGGTAGGTACTGATTGCATCTTCATCTCTATTTTTCATTTGGTCTCGATTCTTTCACTTGGTGCTACACAAGGTCAGGTCAGCTTGGAACATCGCCTCCCAAATTCAGGTCAAGGAGGTCATAATCTCCTTCTAGATATCTTAGGGTTTAGATTTAAACGAATAGATGTAGCCATATCAATGTGCAAAGTAGAGGAAGTCGTAGTGAACATTCATAGGCTTGCTCTTGTGCTAGATAAGAAAGATTCAGAAAACTATTATTCAACGGTCACCAGAGCTTTACTGCTCTTTGTATGCACTGCAAGAATTATTCTGCAAGGGTAGCCGGCTGCACATTTGTTGTTTTCCCAGTCATTTAAGAATATTAGTTAAAGTGGATGGTGATACGATGTTTATACCATTTGAGGTATCTATTCTTTTACAAAGCATGTGAAAATACTTAAGGTTCTTTTAAAGAAGAGAGATAGGGAGGGAGGGAGGAAAACTCAATTTGTGCAATTAAAACTGACGATTATAATCCAAACTGGAATTGTTGCCCACGGAAATTCAGAACCTTCGTAGTTGTCGTTAACTTGGACCTTAGTTATTTCAGATTTCAGAATTGCATTTGTGCAGTAATTCTCTAGAAGTCGTGTAATACAGACATATTAATAAGTTTTTTCTTGAATATGCAGAAAACAAATACTTCAGGCACGATGGATATTGATGTAGACTACATCAAAGTGCTGCGGGACCAAATTGAGGTATGCTCCACACAGACACAGCATCTTAAAAAATTATCATTTTCCACTGCATATTAAGATGTTCTGTTATTTTTTAGACAAGTACAAACTGACTAAGTAATAATACAGATAAAAAGCCATACATTCTCATTTTTCTTCTCTGTATTTTTTCTTGTTCATACCTGCAGAAAAATTGTGGTGGTGATGATTGATCTGTATTTTTTGAAGGGGGTCATTGGTCATGACTCCACTATAGCATAGGTGATAATTCCTCACCCTATATTTGCGTGTAGTAGCCTCAAACATCAACTTTCTTATGATTTTTCTCTAGCATGTTGCTCGCTGGTTTTGACTATTGATTTTGGTAGACGGTGCCCAGTTTAGGACATGATCCAACTCTCAGTTACATACATGGACCTTCTCTTTCTACATCTCTATGGTAGTAAACTTTCTTACTTTAGAGACGGATCAGAAGGCGTTTCTTTTGCTTTTGGTGTTGAGGATGCACAAAACTATGCACAAAATGAAGGTACTAGACAATAATGCACTTTTAGATGGTACACTGGTGCTGATGAATCAATTTTTTTGTTACTGCTTTATGCTTCTGACAGTGTGCGCTAGCTTATCTATTATATCAGATAATACTATCTCACACATGTAGTGCATATTGGTTATTTTCACTTGATTTGGATAAGTAAAGTGCGGCTATATTTTTCTTAACTGTTCCTATTCTTTGACAATCTTCTGCTTCGGTTTCTGTTTCTTTCTTGTTTCAGGTTCTTCATATCGAATGCCTATTAATTAGTCACATGTCCATAGATACTTTATTATGCCCTTTAATGATCTCATCCCATGCGACTGACATATGAGTTATACATATGCATGGTTGTGAGAATTAGAGGGACAGTTAGTGTTCCCTTGAAGAAAAGTGCAAGCATGATCTACTTTAAATTGGAACACTTATGTTAGAAAACATGGTCAATGGACTGTACAACAAAATCATTTTTTCAGTAAATTGTGACAGATCCAAAATAACCAACCGAAAACAACAAAATTATTTTTTCAGTAATTTGTGATGCCTCATAGACATGTTTTCACTTAGATTAGAACAACTTAAGAAATATCCTATGTAAGATAGGTTGTAAAGTAGTAGTTGTATATACATAGCTACAGTGTGTTTCCTGAACATCACAACTTCATCTTATGATGTGCTCACTGTAATCATATTTTTTTTTGTTTCATGTAAAGTAGTAGTAGGTTCTTTTGATGCCAATGATTCATTATCTGATCCCATGAGGCACTAATATCATGCTAGCTCTGTATTTTGTTGGTGGTATTCCCACTGTAATTCACTCTCAACATGCCGGTAAATTCGAGTTTTGTTTCTTTTATTCTCACATGTAATTTCTTTGTTCCATCTTTGCTATGAGCCAGTGCTAATGTTCTTGTTTTCCTGCGGTTGTCGCCACTGTACTTTGTTCCTTGCATGAACAAAAGAGGATTAATGAAACAACATTCGTGCTGAAGAAGAAAAAGGATATGTTGCCCATCAATTCTATCATACTCAAGAATCGCCATTCATTTTGTGAGGTTAAAAGGATTGTCCGCTTCCTTCCTTGCATGATAACCACATCAATGGATTGGTGTTGAACATAACAAGGTATAAGGCCATCCATACTCATTTTTCTTATCTGCATTTTTAATTGTTCATTTCTGGAAAAAAATTGTGCTGGTCATGATTGATTTGAGTATCATGATTTTGTAAATTAGATTCAAATGTTAGAACCAACGCTGATTTTGTAGTCAATCGGTTGTGTTGTAGTGAGCTGAGGGTATTATACATCTCATGTTGCACTCTCAAAATTTGATTAGTAATTTTGTCAAATAATAAATAGAAGCATTGTTATCATAAGTGTTGATTGGTCATGCAATCACTGCAGACCTTAAAAAGAAGGGCTTGTGAAATATTGCTCGAGCTGCATCGACATATGCTAGCTAAATATAAGAATGCAAAACATATCGAACCTCATCTGTCCTTACTCATATTATAAGTAAAATATGAACGTTTCGTGTCTCCAGTTGGTTCTCTATCAAAGGAAGATGCATGCACACTTCGTGTCTCCAACCGGTTTAGATCATAGGAAACTATGGCACAATGCACAGCAGAATTTTCTTGTTACAGCTCACTGAAAATTTGTGTTCTTGCCTACGGTATTGCCTTTTGGTTAAGCTAGGAATTGTTTCATTATTGAAAGCTTTCATCTGCATATATGGTCGTAAGGGGCTGTATATTTATTTTGCTTCATTCATTATTTTGGTTTATTTATTTTGCACAGAAAACCATCTTTGGTATGCTTTGATGGGGCTTATTTAATATAGTTCAAGGAAAATTTGAAGTAGTGGCAAACCAGCCATGAAAAGTTTGAGAGGGCTATGCAACCACAAGAAATGATGTGCTCCTGTCATTTTGCCATGATCTTGTGGCCCCATTCCACAGGTGGCACATCAGTTCCTTAGGTGGATCCTCAGCAGATCGAGCCGCCTCACCCCCTTGCAAGCAAACCTTGACCATGTCTGCTGGCACATGCAGCGATCACTCTACCTGAGTTCCATGACTGCATATCTTAGTCACAATAAGCTAAATGACCAGAGCTATTTATATGATGCATCTCTATCTATGTATCCTGCTTTTTCAAAGCAATGTAAATGGGATTGAATTGATCTTATCATGAACTGATCTCATGCCTTTGTTTTGGCCTATAAACGTGACATGCAATGTAATATATAATGCTATGTATCGACAACATGCTGAAATATCTATTTTTGCTTCAAGATTTTATAGTCTCTAAATATTCTTACTATTCTTGGCTCCCTCTCGAATGGCGCAACGGGTCATCTAGTAGATATAAACCGAGATACCCTGCCCGAAGGGAGAGCAGGTTCCCCTGCAGGCCCAAGTCGAAACTACAGTTGCCATCCTCTTTCGCCACCCGCACGCTCAGGCTGAACATAATTGTTTCTGCCCTCGGCAAAGCTCCTAGTTCAAACATGATTTGTGTTGCTGATCCGCAATTCAACTCAAAGACTACCATACAGCGGAACCCATTTGCACGGATGACTAGCAGCCATTGTATTTGGTGGGTGCTCCTCATGTCGAGCTGACGAAGAGACAACACTCCTTCAAAGAACTGAGGAATAACACGGAGAGGTTAGAGAGATGCCAGGGGTCTCTCTTTATCCACACTCGCAGTGCAGAGAGTTTGATGGGCATGTTTGATGTTAATTCGTAGAGATGTACAGGAGGCACCCATCGTTCCACTACTAGGGAAAAGCCTAGCAGTAGCGTGGGTATTTTGTGTATCAGTAGCACGGGTACCCGCGCTACTGATAAGGCGCTACAGCTATACCTAATTACCAGTAGCGCTTCTCGTACCAACGCTACTGCTAAGTGCTTTAGCAGTAGCGTTTTCCTGTCCAGCGCTAAAGAGCGCTACTACTATATTTTCTCATATCTTTTTTTAGCTGTGTATTTGCGATGTTTTTTATAGGTTTTATACAGTATTCTAATCATATCATAAACATGCAATATGCTCATCATATTATACACATAATAGTCTCATCATATCATCCAACACAAATCATGTCGTCTCATCATAATCACGAATAGCTATACAAGTTACATGACATGTCTCATCATACATAATGTAGTACTTCTTGAGGCGCCGGTTTGTATCCCTCTCTCGCACTAGCGTGAACCTAAACTAACTACTGGCTATCGCTCCGAAACCGGAAACCGGTAAACCTGGGCCTGATACTCCGGCCACTCGTCGTATACTCCTGGCGTAGCACTTCTTCGTCATCGATGATCTATGTACCTGCATCGTTACATGAGTCGATGATGTGCAACATATATATTTGAGCAGCGGAAAGAGACAGACTTGGCAAAAATAGAAGCAACATATCATAAGCATAAATAACAAAGTTCATCGTACCCAAAATGCCCTAACTAGAGTGATCTTCGCTAGTTGAGGGGGACGGTTTAATTATATCACAAATAAAGTTTTGCCGTGCATAACTCAAAGTTTCGTCATTGAGAAAGTATGGACTAAACGGACACATTGTCATACTCCGCCTGATTAAAGACATCGACACTTGGACGATAGCCGGCCGTAACAAGATAACAACCTGCTGCATAGACCTCTACAGAATGCAGAGGTGCACATTTCGTGCAAATTTTGTAACTAACAGACGTTGTCTTCCCTCTCTCATATTCAATGAAAAGCTGCAGAACAGCATTTTCGTAAAAAAAAAACCTCTCCATGTACATTTATGTTCATATTCTAATAGGCATAAAGGTTTTGCGAAGGCACTTTAAAAAAATACTTTGTTACTTGGAGCACCTATTTGATTTCTATGTAATAGAAAGATGTTGGTAGAACTAGTAAATATTTTCTTAAGTAACCATATCTAACAGTAAAGTGTAGTTGATCAATGGAACGACGAGTGGAACTCTAGAGATGGGAAAGGAAACTTGTGTTTGTGTGTTGTGGGGGGGGGGGGTATGTTAAGAAAATACGGACATACATTTTAAGAGCACACCTGATGCAATGTGAGTCGCTCTGCATTATAAATCAGTTCTCCTCATCACTATCACACAACAAATCGTCATCATGAGCACCTAGGGAGATTTAGAGATCAAATCCATGCAAAAAGTAATAAGGTCAGGCAGCCATGAGAGAAAAATATACGTACGTGTACGAGTAATTAGTTAGGTGCAGCTTGAGTACCTTCTGCTATAGGAGGATGCGGAAAAAGTCCAATCTCCCGAAGGTTGGGATGGGTGTCGAGG
>NW_021204322.1:0-2123 GCF_002162155.2 Triticum dicoccoides
ATAACACACACACATACATGCATGAGGGTTTCAATAAAAACAAACACATCTAAGAAAAAATTATGTACTCAAGAATAGTATATTTGTAGATGTCGTCACATTTGGTTACAATTTTTCATTAAAAAAACAAATATTATGTTCTCATAATTCAACACCATCTAATTCTAGCCCGCGCATTGAGCGGGCCACTTTGCTAGTTGAAGAAAAAAACACATAGAGTCCATATAATCTTCCTCTTCTGATGTGTTATGCTATTGATCAAGTGATCGACTGCCTGATCCTTCGCCACAACCATAGGAACACAAGCATCGGTTTTTTCGGATGATAACATGTTCCAAGCCCACTGATGTTGTTCTCATGTATCTCAGGTAACCGCTCCTCTTCAGTTTGGATGTGCAGATTTGTCTTCTGTAGTGGTCTATGGACAAAATTTGGAATCAACACACATTCATGCCGCAACCCTCCTACCCTCGATTGGTCTCATCATCAACTTATCCCAGACTCGCCGTTGTACAGTCAAGCATTGATGTGCCTATGTTGGTGTCATCTCATGTCCAGGCCGATTGTTTCCTCCTAGCCCCACACTTGATCTTGGAATGATAAGCTCCATGATCTAGGGGCTGTTTGATTTGCGTCGCCGCCCGCCCTACCGATCACGGGCACGCCAAAAAATTGGCATAGGATTTGCCAACCCACGCCTTGCCAAAAAGTTGGCTGGGAATTGAACTAGGACCGCTGTGGAGACGTGGGCTTACCAAAAAGTTGGCCTTCATCCAAACGAGCAACCAATGCTGAGTCAACCACCAATTTTTTGGCGCGGCGACTAATGCCGCGATCCAAACAGCCCCCTAGAACGCCTTGTGGTGATCCATATTGCCACCAGTCCAAGGTGACATGCCGCCTCCTCAGCTTATGTTTCAGTTAGTGGCCCCATTAATTTTTGTTGTATTCAGATCTTCGAATATGTAATAATAATAACCTATACATCAGGTCACTGTGGTGTCTTAGTTCGTTGTGTCACAGATATCCCTATTACATCTGTTATCATGATAGTTGAAAACATTGACACTTAAAAACATGCACCCAATTCATTTATACAACTGTGATGTTTCCAAAGGTAAAGCGTCAGATTGTCGAAGGGACAAATTGGTAGGTCACGGACCGGGTAGCATGTGATGGTTTGGTCGTGTTTGGAGTTTTGCGCAAAGCCCCATATGATAAAGTCCCATATGGCAGGGATGCTACAGAATTGCAAGGTAAGGAAGGTAAGGATGCTGAGGACTTGCATGCAAAAAAATTGGATGCTGAGGATCCCAATGACTTGGAAGGTAAGGATGCTGAGGACTTGCATGCAAAAAACTTGGATGTTGAGGATCCCAATGACTTGGAAGGTAAGGATGCTGAGGACTTGCATGCAAAAAACTTGGATGCTGAGGATCCCAATGACTTGGAAGGCAAGGATGGTGTGGACTTGCATGCCAAAAACCTGGATGCTAAGGATCCCAATGACTTGGAAGGTAAGGGCAGTGAGGAGTTCGATGCAAAAAAGTTGGATGCACAAGGCATGGATGCTAAGCCTGTGGATTTTATATATCACGTGAGTTGTCTGTTTACAGGAGCAAGACTGGATGATGCAGCTTGTAAATGTAAAAAGTTGGAAAGCCAGGATTACCCATGCACACATATATTCTGTGTTCTGGATCATCTTGGTGTACGCACATTTCCAAAAAAAATTGTCAAGAAAAGATGGACAATGCATGCCAAGCCAGCGTTCCCTTCTTCGAGGACTGCGAATACTCATGTATGGTCTGATCACATGAATAAGTATCATCAACTACGCAACATGGCTAGTGACGCTTTATTCACAGCCGCAACTAGCGATTCACAGTCAGAACAGCTGATGGAGCTCCTCCAGAGTATATTGGTTGATGGAGAAAAAACTGATTTGGATGAAGGCCATAAATCGTTTGTTCCTTTGCCGGCATGCTTCTCTGCTGCTCGCGAATGTTGCACTGATGACATGGAAAATACAATCAAAATAATTCAAAAGGGAGACCAACTACCGAATAATTGAACAAGAGGATTAAATCCAGGGGCAAGCGGATGAGAGAGAAAAAAAGCAA
>NW_021204323.1:0-644 GCF_002162155.2 Triticum dicoccoides
CGTGCGCGAGGGCAGAGCGGGGGCAGTCGGAGCCGGCGGGCGGCCGGGGACGACGACGCGAGCAACGCACAGGGGCGGATGGGAACGACGGCGCAAGCTCGGGGAGGAGGTAGGGCGGCGCAGGCGCACGGCCGGAGCGGCGATGGGGCGGCCGACGACGGAGCCAACGCCGCGGAGGGCGAGGCGAGGCCGAGTGGGGTGCGGCGACCGGGGCGAGCTCCTTCGAGCGGCATCGGGTTCCCGAAGAGAGAGAGGGAGAGAGAGAGAGAGAGAGAGAGAGAGAGACCTGACAAGGGGGCCCCATCCAGGTCAAAACCGCCGTTGACTAGTGCCACATCAGCAGCGGGTGGACACAAAACCAGCTAGGGGGGTGTTCTGTCCGGTTTTGGTTTGTTTGGGGGGTAGAACAAGCCGAAAAATAGATCAGGGGGTAAAGTGAACCACCCACTTTATTCAGGGTAGTAAAATGGACTATTTTCTTGACAAAAGGGTTGGGTTTCAAAAGTTTTGATCCACCTCTGGTGAAAAAGATAAATTTCCGTCGATTCAGCCGGAAGCGGGTCAAATTTGAAACAGCTACCTTATTGTTTGCTCTATATTTTTTCCAAAAATCATTTCTAGTTACATAAGTATCTATTTAATCA
>NW_021204324.1:0-1339 GCF_002162155.2 Triticum dicoccoides
CCTTAAGGCCCGATTTTCACGGTCCTTATCCTCGAGCATCTCAGCAGTGGTGCGAGTTCGTGAATCCTCCTGAGTGGGGTCAGCATAGATAGCCTGGAGATACCCTTGCGCTCCCGGAAGTGATCCTGGCATATACCGGAAATCAGAGTCCCGAAATAACCCAGATCTGACTCGCATAATGGTCATCATAGAGTAGGCGGCGTCCTGCACAGCCATCTCAATAGTAACCCCGAGTCCATAGGAGCAGTGAAGAGGCTCGGTGGATCCAGGATAAGATGGAAATATCCTGACAGTGCAGAGATACTGGCTTTGATTAAAATCTCGGAATTGCTCTTCGACCGTGTACTCGGGATACCAGCGGTATCCAGCCTCAGTCATTACCCTGACCAACTTAGCAGTATGGCCGGGTACATCTAGGCATCGAGTCAGGCGAACCACTCGATTGAGGTCGCGAGTGGCCATCTGAAAGCACAATCATAATGCAAAGGCATTAGAATTTCTAGCAAAATTTCGGCAGCATAACAGCTGTAAATGCTCAGAAAGGATTTGAGACATTTGACAAAGGATTTCGTACACACTCATCATCATCATATCAAAGTTCTGAAACCATTCTGGCAACATAATGTGGTAGTAGAACTGAACTAGGCTGGTAACCATCAAACTTATAAGGTACTACTGATTAGTAACTCGTGATCCTGATAGAGAGAACAGATCCTAATTCCTTAACCCCCGGTGGAAGAATGGATTGACTCAGATCAGAAAGTCATAAGGTATAAGGAGTAAAAAGAGCCTTACGTTCCAACCCACAAACAATTCCCCTACATATAACTAAAGAATTTCTAGACTCAACATCGACCAGTTTGGCTTGGAGAACCTACAGGCAGTCCTGCTCTGATACCAACGTTGTCAGGACCCCGACTCGATGTCACATCGATCTAGCTGGTAACACCTCATATCACTTTGCGGCCTCACGCACGGTATCCCCACGGGTGTCGTCTTACCTTTTCCCGGGACCGTTTGCGCCTTTTGGCTCACGTATATGATAGTGTCGCTAGCATCCATATGATAAAGAGCCCGGGCTGACATGACTAGTCGTAAACCCAAAGTGGCACAGACTTACAGGGACAGGCATCCATGACCCAGCTTCGAACGTGTCGGTCATCAGCAAGTGGGTCCGGGCTGTAGCACTGGGCTAGCAGGACTCCGGTAAACCGGGCTGTAGCGGGCTAACAGGACTCCGGTACTCAAAGCGTGACATTTCCCCGAAGGGACAGACACAGGAACGAAGAAGGACACATGCCGGCCAGCCTAAGTGTTCCAGAGCAGTAGCAAGCTACCA
>NW_021204325.1:0-1282 GCF_002162155.2 Triticum dicoccoides
TTCTGGCCCGTTTCGTGGACTATTACTCACTGTTTGGGGTCCCGGTGTGACTTGCGCAATTAACAAACCCCGGGGTGCGTTTACGTGTCGATCATCAACACTCGCAGTTTCGGCCGATTTGGGCTCGTTTTGTGGCACTCGCAGTTTTGGCCGATTCTGGCCCGTTTCATGGACTATTACTCACAGGTTTGGGGTCCCGGAGTGCTTTCCTTGATTAACAAACCCCGGGGTGCGTTTACGTATCGGTCATCAACACGCATGGTTTTTGTCGATTCTGACTCGTTTCGTGGACTATTACTCACCGTTTTGGGGTCCCGAAGAGATTTCCATAGTTGTTGAACCCCGAGGTGCGCTTACATGTATGTCATCAACAATCGCAGTTTGGGCCGAATTTTGGCCCATTTCCTGGACTATTACTTAGTTTCGGGGGTCCTGGAGTGATTTCCACAATTTACGAACCCCGTGGTGCGTTTACGTTTCGGTCATCAACACTCACAATTTTGGCCGATTCTGGTCCGTTCCGTGCACTATTACTCGCCGCTTTGGGGTCCCAGAGCGATTTCCATGGTTGTTGAACTCCAAGGTGCACTTACGTGTCTGTCATCAACATTCATAGTTTTTGCCAATTCTGGCCCGTTTCTTGGACTATTACTCTGTTTTCGCGTCCCGGTGTGATTTCCATGATTGACGAACACCGGGGTGCGTTTATGTGTCGGTTAGCAACACTCGCATTTTGGGCCGCTTCTGGCCCGTTTCGTCGACTATTACTCACCGTTTTGGGGCCCCAAAGCGATTTCCATGGTTGTTGAACCCCATGGTGCGCTTACGTGTCGATCATCAACAATCGCAGTTTGGGCCGATTTTGCCCCGTTTCTTGCACTATTAATTAGATTTGGGCGTCCCGCAGTGATTTCCACGATTGACGAACTCCGTGGTGCGTTTACATGTCAGTCATCAACACACAATTTTGGTCGACTCTAGTCCATTTCATGCACGATTATTCACCATTTTGGCGTCCCAGAGCGATTTCCATGATTGATAATTCCCGGGGTGCGTTTGCGTGTCTGTCCTCAACACTCACAGTTTGGGCCAATTCTGACGCGATTCGAGGACTATTACTCAACATTTAGGGGTCCCGAAGCCATTTCCATAGTTGTTGAACCCCAAAATGCGTTTACGTGCCGGTCATGAACACTCACAGTTGTGGCCGATTCTGGCCCGTTTCGTGGACTATTACTCACTGTTTGGGGTCCCGGTGTGACTTGCGCAATTAACAAACCCC
>NW_021204326.1:0-1099 GCF_002162155.2 Triticum dicoccoides
TCCTGCAACAACAAAAGACGAACGGAGCTAGCTGGAATGCATAGCTTGTTAGCACGAAACACAAATCCATCGTTAAGAACGAACTTGTTCCAAGTTCTCCCTTCCTTACAATTCTGCAATACATCTTTAAATTCAGCATCATGAACATATTGATCTTTGATGGTCTCCAAACCAAATATTTTAAAGTCAAGTTGTGAAAGCATAGTATAACGACGAGACAAGGCATCAGCAATAACATTTTCTTTACCCTTCTTGTGTTTAATGACATAAGGGAAAGTCTCAATGAATTCAACCCATTTAGCATGTCTACGGTTCAGTTTTGCTTGACTTTTAATGTGTTTCAAAGATTCATGATCAGAATGTATAACAAATTCCTTGGGCCATAAATAATGTTGCCATGTTTCTAAGGTCCGAACAAGAGCATATAGTTCTTTATCATAAGTAGAATAGTTCAGACTAGGCCCACTCAATTTTTCAGAAAAGTATGCAACAGGTTTTCCATCTTGTAATAACACACCTCCTAATCCAATTCCACTAGCATCACATTCAAGCTCAAAAGTCTTATTGAAATTAGGAAGTTGGAGTAAAGGAGCATGTGTCAACTTATCTTTCAATACCATGAAGGCTTCTTCCTGTGCGGTACCCCAAACAAAAGGCACATCCTTCTTTGTAAGCTCGTTGAGAGGTGCAGCAATGGTGCTGAAATCTCTCACAAAACGCCTATAGAAACCAGCGAGGCCAAGGAAACTCCTCACTTGTGTGACCGTTTTGGGTTGCGGCCAACTCTCAATAGCTTCAATCTTGGCTTTATCAACTTCAATTCCCTGTGGAGTAACAACATAGCCAAGAAAAGATACTCGGTCGGTGCAAAAGGTGCACTTTCCAAGGTTTCCAAACAAACGTGCATCACGTAGAGCAATAAAAACAGCACGTAAATGTTCCAAATGTTCCTCCAAAGATTTGCTATAAATCAATATGTCATCAAAGTAAACTACCACAAATCGTCCAATGAAAGCACGTAAAACTTCGTTCATTAACCTCATGAAAGTACTAGGTGCATTAGTTAACCCAAAAGGCATGACTAACCACTCATATAATC
>NW_021204327.1:0-1306 GCF_002162155.2 Triticum dicoccoides
TGTCTGAGTACAGACAACTAGTAAAATAAAAGAGGCTTGGAAAGCCTAGCTATACTACGTGGTCCTTCACAAGCTCAGGATCACCACCTGGGCCTTAGCCTACTCATTGATGTCAACGTCTACGAAGAACCCATCAGAAGGGGTTGCAGCGTCTTCTGTAAAATGTAAATTATAGCAACATGAGTACAAAGGTACTCAGCAAGACTTACATCAGATCCTACATACATGCACATTATCAAGAAGGATTGGTGGAGTTATTGCAGCAAGCCAGCTTTGACTCTTGGCTAGACTATTCTACGAGACTCCAACTTGAAATGGTTTTGCGTACACGAGTCCACTACTCACCACTTCAATACACTACCGAGGATCCACCTCCGTCTTCCTACGGAAGAGCCATCCTCGGCACTCACACTTATCTTGAGGCTTTTAGTAGTTTCCATTTACTTGTCTATGAACTGTATAGCAACCAAGTAGTCCTTTACCGCGGACGCGGCTATTCGAATAGATCATGATAACCCTGTAGGGGTGTACTTCTTCATACACGCTCTCACCACTTACCGTCGTTTACACGACATGTACTCGGCAACCTTCAAGCGGAAGCCCAACGTGGGTGTCGGCCACAACCTACCTAATCACCTAAGTCTCTAGTCCAGGTTTATCGCCTATTCGGGTTCCATCCATGAGGAGATCCGGTCGAGGTTTCGCTCACAGCCCCAAACGATGTGAACAGGGTTCCCGAGATACCTAACGGGTATCCGGTACACCGTGCCACGTACCTACCGCACAACCCACCCCTACGGTCAGCGCTGTCCACGGCCTCCAGTAGGCTACAAACACCAGAAACTACTTGCAACTCCTGGACAGAGAACTAGGGTCAATAAGAAGTCGAGAGGGTCCATTGGTTTCGGGCCCAATGCATGGTAGTAGCTGAATCTTAAATCACACATACAGATCTCAGTGCTTAAGGTCGGCTTCAATGAAACAACCCACCATGTACTCCTACATGGCCTCTCATCGATACCTTTACCAAATCATGTTCACCACACCACTTTCATTACCGACATAATCATTTCACTCTAGTCCATCACCCAGATGGACCAGACCTGACACGACTCTAAGCATAGCAGGCATAGCAAGGTAGGAACAACACATACATATGGCTCAAACAACTCCTACACATGCTAGTGGGTTTCATCTAGTTACTGTGGCAATGACAGGTCATGCAGAGGAAATGGGTTCAACTACTGTAACACACAGCAGTTTGAAACGCGTTGTCTTAATGCAGTAAACGAGAGCAGGAGCGAGA
>NW_021204328.1:0-1044 GCF_002162155.2 Triticum dicoccoides
CCGAACCGGTATCCAATACCCTGGTGCTACTAGGAGTACTAGTAAAGTACACATTAACATAATGTATATCCAATATACTTCTATCGACCTTGCCAGCCTTCTCATCTACCAAGTATCTAGGGTAATGCTGCTCCAGTGGTTGTTCCCCTTATTACAGAAGCACTTAGTCTCGGGTTTGGGTTCAACCTTGGGTTTCTTCACTAGAGCAGCAGCTGAATTGCCGTTTCATGAAGTATCCCTTTGTTCCCTTGCCCTTCTTGAAACTAGTGGTTTCACCAACCATCAACAATTGATGCTCCTTCTTGATTTCTACTTTCGCGGTGTCAAACATCATGAATATTTCAAGGATCATCATATCTATCCCTGATATGTTATAGTTAATCACGAAGCTCTAGCAGCTTGGTGGCAATGACTTTGGAAAAACATCACTATCTCATCTGGAGGATCAACTCCCACTCGATTCAAGTGATTGTTGTGCTCAGACAATCTGAGCACAAGCTCAACGATTGAGCTTTTCTCCCTTAGTTTGCAGGCTAAGAAAATCGTCGGAGGTCATATACCTCTTGACGTGGGCACGAGCCTGAAATCCCAATTTCAGCCCTCGAAACATCTCATATGTTCCGCGACGTTTCGAAAACGTCTTTGGTGCCTCTACTTAAACCATTTAATTGAACTATCACGTAGTTATCAAAACGTGTATGTCCGATGTTCGCAACATCGACAAATGACGTTGGGGTTCAGCACACTGAGCGGTGCATTAAGGACATAAGCTTTCTACTGATCGCATAATCGCTACTATCAACTTTCAACTATATTTTCTCTAGGAACATATCTAAACAGTGGAACTAAAGCGCGAGCTTACGACATAATTTGCAAAAGGTCTTTTGACTATGTTCAGGATAATTAAGTTCATCTTATGAACTCCCACTCAGATAGACATCCCTCTAGTCATCTAAGTGATTACATGATCCGAGTCAACTAGGCCGTGTCCGATCATCACGTGAGACGGACTAGTCATCATCGGTGAACATCTTCATGTTGATC
>NW_021204329.1:0-1159 GCF_002162155.2 Triticum dicoccoides
CAAGCTCACATTAATATTCCCAAATCAGCCCTCGGCCGGCCTTGGCGACATCATCTTCATCCACTCCCGTGCTGCACACACCCATTTCTCTGATCTCTTAAAGCAACTCTAGCCGAGCCCATAAAAGATACAGGAGTATTTGGCCGGGTAAACCTTAATGGAGTAAATTTAGTCCACTAAGTTTTGGTCGGTTCTAGCTGATCCCCTAAATTTAGCGGAGTAAAATCAAATTTGGTTAAGATGAACATAGATTCGATCTAAACAAACTTCTAAACCAAAATTCGACACATAATTTACATTATCATCCGTCGAAACATAGTTCAAAGCGATACTAAAACTTGAACTCAAACATAAGCTAAAATCTAAATCTAACCAAAAAAATTAGTCGCTATTCGACTTTGCGAGGGAGAGCAAGTCCTCCCTAGAGATTCCACCGCCCATGGGGTCAGTCCCTAGGTCGTCTTCGTTGTATCCAGGAAGGTCCTTCTCCACTCCTTGATGTTGAAGCTGTCATCGTTGCCGCCTCCACTGCCACCATTGTTGCCGCCTCCACCGAGCCAGCTCGTCATCGACCAGCGCCCACGTGCATCTAGGGATCATACATTCAACAGGGGGTGACTCCATGAGTCAGGTGATCCACAAAAACCGCATGAGCTAGAGTCCGCCATATGGCTGTGTGCCCCAACATCATTTGTTGGTAAAGAATGTATGGATAGATGCCAAAGGAACAGCCTCACGTTTCCCGGCACCAGAACTTTCCATAAACTTTTCCATGAGCCCTCTTCAGCAGCCGAGGTGGAGGAACCATCCCTTTGATCTAAGCATGACTATTGGAGAATTAATTACAATTATGAAATATACAAATATAGACATAGGAGATAAGTCCAACCAAATTTGGGAACTTGTCTAAAAAGGGAGAAAATTAGTCTGACTTGATTTGTGCTTTTAATGAGGGTTCATAATATAGGATGATATTAAATAAATCCAATTTTATTGCTTGATGGTTTACACGGGATAAGGATGACCGGTTCTCTCTTCTCTCAATATATACGATCGACTCATGTGCTCATTGGTAACCAAACATTTCTCATCGACAACCAAAGTGACCTGAGTGCCTGCGTAGCTAGTGTTGTATCTGGTTGGCCATGGACAAGTACAC
>NW_021204330.1:0-1052 GCF_002162155.2 Triticum dicoccoides
GCACCCTCACTCACTCTCTCAAAGCTAAGGGTGCGTTTGGTTGCAAGGGCGGTCATGAATGGGTTGGGATCATTCAGAAAATAGACATGTTTGGTTATAAAGCACATGAATGGTTCGAGCCAAAAAAAGAGAATATGCCATGAAGATGCTGAACCGTTCCACCCAACCAAATCGGTCGAATCAAATGGCCACCCTTTGCATGCATGACTATGTGAGCATGACTGGTGGTCCCGTCCTAAATAATTAGCTCACCACTTATATTCAGCCAAACACATGAATTGAATGGTTCAATCCCAAAAAAATTGAACGGTCCCAACCCATTCATACGACACCTTCAGCCAAACGCATCCTAAGCTAGCTGAGCTGGGCGGTGCTCTCTGCTCCCCACCTCTGCTGCTCTCACCTCCGCCTCGCCGTCCTCTCCGGGAACGCAGCCCCGGTCGCTTCCACTCCGGCTGTCCGGCAACGCACTCCTGTCACCTCGCCCTCTCACCGCGGCGACGTCGGCTCCCGGATCTGAACCAGCCGCAACCTACCGCCGCCGGACAGCAGCAGGTCAGGTCAGCGCTCCCTCTCTCTCTCTCTCTCTCTCTCTCTAACCAATTGTTAGGGCCGACTAGACTAGTATTGGATTTGTGAGATTTGAGTGCTCCAGGATGAATGCCTAGCTAGGCCTAGCTTTGGTTGAGAAACGCGCAAGTTTCCTTTAAGCAATAGTATTACGTGCTGGTGCTACCGTCGTGGATTTGGAAATTAAAGAAATATGAAAAGGAGGATGCCTAAGTTTGGATTTGAAAAATACTGAAAGCAATATGGAATGGATTTTGCGAGATTTGAATAACGATATGTAGGTAAATGCGTAATATAAGTTTGGTTGACCACACAGAAACAAATAAACAACATCTCTTTAACCATTTTTATTTTATTTATGTGCTTAATTAATTCCCATATATAGTTGGTAGTATAAAGTTAAAGAATGTGACTGCAAATTCCTGGCCTCATGCCTTCCTTTATATTTCTCTTGTGATTGCAAATTCTCAACAGGTACCCAT
>NW_021204331.1:0-1056 GCF_002162155.2 Triticum dicoccoides
CGCCACATGCACCCTCCTCGAGATATCCTTAGGTGAAGGTGGCCCGTCCTGAGCACGGATCGTACTCGGTGCCGGCTGGCTCGCACCCTTGTTACTCTTTCTTTTCCATCCCTTCTTCTTCTGCTGTATTGGGACCGAGTTCTGCTCACAGACCGCCTTCTTGAGTGTGTTGGGGCTGATAATATTTCGCACCTCGGCTATCTGAGGCTTGGTGAAGTCTGCAGCTGGAGGCGTCTCCTGAGAACTGAATGCCAGACGATGCCTATTGCAATTTGGTTTCTCTGCGGTACCAGCATGATCGCGGTCGTCTTTTTCAGGGTTGGGTTCTTAAGAAGGAGGCCCAAAGTATTCGTCACCGTACCCATGTTCGGCAAAGTACTTATCGACGTTGGTAAATGTACCGTCGTCGTTGTCGTTGTCGTCCGGATCCTGTGCTATATGCGTGTTCGGAGCCTGTGCCATAGGGATGTCCGGTAGCGTTGCAGCGGTCTTGCCATGGCTTGGCGCCGACACGACTGGGGGTGTTGTCTGTGGGGTGGTGTCCCTCGCCCCCAAACGAATTTGGCTCTTCGGCCAAAGCAGGGGCCAGCTTACGCAGGCGCTGAGGGTCATCACATCATCTTCGTCGGCCCAAGTGGTCAAATTGGAGGTAACAGCTCGTCGCAGCCTGGCAGCACCCGAACCAGTTCAACCCTATACGCGGTGGGTGGCATCGGATTACCGTGGAACACGGGGTTGCCCGGTTGAACGATTCTGCCCTTGGCGACATCAATCAACTCGCGGCCCACGAAGTGCAGGAGAGTGCATGGAACATCGGCGGCGCCCTGCGAAAACATGTAGGGCGTCAGGGATGCCCAGTCAAAGGCAAGGAGACGAAGTCATCAACCGAGAGGCTTAATTAGTTACCGTGATGGCGTCGAGCTCGGCTAATGTCGAGGCACCGCCAACGGCGGGTGTGCAACTGACGGAGGGGCCACTTGCTGCCGAGGTGCCGGCTGGCGTACACCCGGGTGCATTAAGCTCCAATGCCCGTGCCGGCATCGGAGACACCAATAC
>NW_021204332.1:0-871 GCF_002162155.2 Triticum dicoccoides
AGGGTGGCAGTGGTGTCACGTGCTCGTCTCGGCGTCCGTTGTTGCTACCGCGACGACATCCGCCTCGACTCGCGTTACGCTAAGACAGGGTTGCAGTGCTGTCACGTGCTCGTCTCGGCCTCCATCGTCGCTACCGCGACGACGTCCGCCTCGACTCGCGTTACGCTAAGACAGGGTGGCACTGGTGTCACGTGCTCGTCTCGGCGTTCGTCGTCGTTACCGCGACGACGTCCGCCTCGACTCGCGTTACGCTAAGACAGGTAGGCACTGGTTTCACGTGCTCGTCTCGGCGTCCGTCGTCGCTACCGCGACAATGTCCGCCTCGACTCACTTACGCTAAGACAGGGTGGCAATGTTGTCACGTGCTCGTCTCGGCGTCTGTCGTCGCTACCGCGACAACGTCTGCCTCGACTCGCGTTACGCTAATACAGGGTGGCAATGGTGTCACGTGCTTGTCTCGGCGTCCATCGTCGCTACCGCGACGATGTCCGCCTTGACTCCCGTTATGCTAAGACAGGGTGGCACTGTTGTCATGTGCTCGTCTCGGCGTCCGTCGTCGCTACCGCGACAACGTCCGCCTCGACTCGCGTTACGCTAAGACAGGGTGACACTGGTGTCCTGTGCTCGTCTCGTCGTCCGTCGTCGCTACCGCGACGACGTCCGCCTCGACTCGCGTTACGCTAAGACAGGTTGGCAATGGTGTCACGTGCTCGTCTCGGCGTCAGTCGTCGCTACCGCGACGACGTCCGCCTCGACTCGCGTTACGCTAAAAAAGGGAGGCAGTGCTGTCACGTGCTCGTCTCGGCGTCCGTCGTCGCTACCGCAACGACGTCCGCGTCGACTCGCGTTACGCTAAGACAGGGTGGCACTG
>NW_021204333.1:0-1256 GCF_002162155.2 Triticum dicoccoides
GGGCGCGGGCGACGGCGACAGGGGCGGGCCGGGGCGGCGCGCGTCGGGGCAGGGGCGGGCGGCGACGGCGAGTCCGTGGCAGGGGCTCGGTGCGCGGGGCGGCGCGCGCGAGCTGGGGAGCTCGAGGCAACGGCGGGGGAGGCGAGGGCGCCGGTGCGCGGGGGCGGGACGGGGCAGGGGCAGGGCGACGGCGACGAGGAGCGGGCGGCGATGGCGAGCACGGGGCAGGGGCGCGGGGCGACGGCGACGGCAAGCACGGGCAGCCTGGCAGCGTCGGGGGCAAATGGTCGATGAGAAACTGAAAATTTCCTAAGTCCTGCTTATATACACAGAGTATTGGTCCCGATTCGTGGCACCAACCTGGACCAATGCCACCTTTAGTCCCGGTTGGTGCCACCAACCGGGACCATAGGTCTCTTTTCAGCAGCCGAAAGGGCGGGAAGCAGAGGCCTATGGTCCCGGTTGGTGGCACTAACCGGGACTAAAGGGGGGCATTGGTCACGGTTGGTTCCATGAACCATGAGCAATGCCCCCTTTAGTCCTGGTTGGTGCCACCAACCGGGACCAATGGCCTTGTGCTGCCCCGCGCCCAAAAGTTTAGTCCCACCTCGCTAGTTGAGAGGGCTCGGGAGTGGTTTATAAGCGCTGCTGCGCCACCCTCCCGAGCTCCTCTCATCTGCAGGCTTTCGGGCCTAATCTGTCACTACAATGCCTGTGGGCCTACTGGGCCTGCTGCGGGCGTGAATCCTGGCCCATGGTAGGGTTTCTAGTCGTATTCAGACCGTGGTGGCACAGTAGGTGGCATTTTTTTTGTTTTTTGTTTCTTTATTTATTTTTCTTTTGTTTTTTGCTTTATTTTTTAATTCTTTATGCTTTTAGTTTTAGAAAAATTATAAACTTTTTGTTAATGCCATTAGTTTTCAAATTTGAAAATACTTTTTTAGTTTTTTAGTTTTCTTTGTTGCTTTATTTATTTTATTTTGTGATTAACTTCACTATAAAAATAGTTTTTTCCTGTTTTTTTGATTTGTTTTTTGCATTATTTATTTTCTTTTGTTTTTTGCTTTAATTTTTAATTCTGTTTGCTTTTAGGTTAGCAAAATTATAAACTTTCTGTTAGTGCCATTAGTTTTAGAAAAATTATAAACTTTTTGTTAATGCCATTAGTTTTCAAATTTCAAAACACTTTTTTAGTTTTTTTGTTTTCTTTGTTGCTTTATTTATTTTATTTTGTGATTAACTTTACTATAAAAATA
>NW_021204334.1:0-1208 GCF_002162155.2 Triticum dicoccoides
AGTCTCATCTTGGAATTTTATACTAAATCACACAAGTTTTTATATTTCTATGAGTTGTCTAGAAATAAGGAGGTTGTGTGAGAATAAGGAAGTTGTCTCGAGAATTATTAGCAGAACGAGATACTCCACAAATTATTGCCGGAGATTACTTGCACGTGCTAATAAAAGACAATATGTTGGTTGGCTATAATGGAAAGAAATTGCGGGCACGTGCTAATAAAACAGAATATGTTGGTTTTGCTCTAATAAAAAAATTATGGTACGTGAGCGCACAAATAGTTGAAGAGAATAAACCCTTATAATGAAGGGACATTCATGCCTGGTTATGCACTGATTATGCTAATGCAACATAATTTATGCACTGCAATTAGTAATCCATCTGATTACGTCGTCGTAGGAGAAAGTGATCGAAACAACCGTGCCTCGAAGGTCGCCGCGCAGCAACCAAATGAGAACATAACCACAACTCTAAGACGGAGGTGGATCCGGAGGAAAAAAAGGTACCCGTTAGGTGGTCGCAGCCACGCCGATCAACCACACCACTATCAAGATCTCGAGGGCCAAGCATGACCCATGCAGAAGACCGCAGCTACTCGCTCTGTCACCCAACGCCATGGAGACTGTTTTTTATGAACACGTCAATTATCACTCCCGTTGCTTCTTGCAAAAAAAATTATCTTCCTGTTGCAACGCACGGGCATATGTGCTAGTTTCTATAAAATAAAACCACCGCCGTGCTCTAAATGATATAAATGAAGCACTAGAGCAAAAACTATATGGCTCGAAAGATATAAGTGAAGCACATAGAGTATTCTAATAAATTTCAAATCATGTGAGTCTCTCTCAAAAGGTGTGTACAGCAAGGATGATTGTGGTAAACTAAAAAGCAAAGACTCAAATCATACAAGACGCTCCAAGCAAAACACATATCATGTGGTGAATAAAAATATAGCTCCAAGAAAAGTTACCGTAGATGAAGACAAAAGAGGGGATGCCTTCCGGGGCATCCCCAATCTTAGGCTTTTTGGTGTCCTTAAATTTTACCTTGGGGTGCCATGGGCATCCCCAAGCTTTGGCTCTTGCCACTCCTTGTTTCATAATCTATCAAATCTTACCCAAAACTTGAAAACTTCACAACACAAAACTCAAAATAGAAAATCTCGTGAGCTCCGTTAGTGAAAGAAAGCAAAACACCACTTCAAGGTACT
>NW_021204335.1:0-1194 GCF_002162155.2 Triticum dicoccoides
GGTTTACTGAATCTTCAGATGTGATCCCACTGGACAATTGCTCTGCGGTAGACATGATGAATCTGGAGCTCCTTGACTTTTCTGGCAACACTCACATGGAATCATTGCCTGAAATTTCATCAGCAGGAAGCTTGAAGGTGCTTATTCTTGATGGTTGTTCCAGCTTGAAGCATGTTGCGTTCAAAAGAGCTCCTCCACTAATTGAGAGCTTTAGCTTCGATGGTTATGGCCCAGCAGATAATTGGACTCATCCCATACAACTGCCAAGAAAAGAATTGCGCCCAAAGTCTCGTGTCGATCGAATTGAAGAAGCCAATGTGACAAAGATCTCCCTAGAGGGTTGTGCTCGACTGCATAGCATATTCTTGCGTGCATTGTTCAATCTCAAGGAGTTGGACCTGTCAGGTACGGACATCAAAACAATTGATCTTGGTGCAATGGATGTCCCACAACTCAAGAAGCTATTCCTGCTAGGTTGTATGCTATTATGGGATGGACGAAACCCGAGATTGGATGTGTTGTATTTATATTAGACACTAATCGGGGGATGACGGGATCAGGGGTCTGCTGTGGAGAACAGAACTCCGTTGACCTTGAGGCATGTATTTCTTGTACATATGGAAGATTTCTTTGGTCGCTCACAAAGGCACTCCATGTGCGAATGTCCCGTGACTCCAAGGTGCACCTCCATATCTCTTCTACAGTCCACAGCCAAGAGAACATCACTAAAAGTATAGAGGAGATTCCCCCAAGCCTGGAGGATCTGGTTCCAACAGGGCCATTGTTACCTTACAGTGGTATACCATCCTTGCAAGGGATTTAACATGTCCGTCCTTGGTGTGGGACCACCACAGCTTCATCCTTTGGGCTGCCATATCGAGATTGGCGAAGGAAGCCATGCTTTAGAGACTATGCGGATGTACAGTGGTTCTTTCAGCTACATCGTTCGATCAATGCATGTGCATGACAATTCCTCAGTCACGGCTATCCCGCAAACTCCAGCAGACTGGTACAGGTCAGAGTTTTGGTTTTCGGCCGGAAAAAACGAATCCCGGACGAAATCCGTCCGTTTCGTCAGGGCCCGGTAGATTAGTTTGCCGGCCCAAATAATTCGGCCCTATTTGAATTTGTGGGCTGACCCAACATCCAGCCTAGCCCGCATAACCATTCCGATGAAGTAAAAGGCCTGGATAG
>NW_021204336.1:0-1062 GCF_002162155.2 Triticum dicoccoides
ATTAGTACCGGGCCAAAATTGAACCGGAACTAATGTGTCTCACATAAGGTCCTTTTTCTACTAGTGGGAGCAGCACCGGGCCAAGCAACCGGGAGTCGGCGCGCCGCTTGTGGATGCACAAGCAGCGCCTCATCGGTGCCTTGTATCTGCTGTCTGGGGTTGCATCCCCGTTTTCCTTTTTATCTTCGGTTGTATGGTGTGCTCTTGTAATCCTGGCCGGTTGATGGCTTTGTTAATTCAAAGCCGGGTGAAGATCGAGCCCTACTCGAGCTCGGTTCGACCCTTTCATCTAAAAGAAATATGTCATGGGCAGGCTGGCGATGATGTGCGGAATACAATGGAGGTGTTCGTGGAGCTTGGTGTGGAAGATGAAGGGTTGTGTTAAACATTGTCACGTATGGATACGGGCCACCTACGTTTGGTGGTTAGTTAGAGGAGATCTCTTTGTTTTATTTTCATGTTTATCTCTTGATGTAATCCTCTCTATCCCCATGTACCTCTCTAGTGGTTTCAACTACCTTGATGTATGCCTCCTGCGAGAGCTGGCCTCGCTATATCAATATATATACGCGAGCTCCCATATTACGGGGGTTGAGACGCTTCTACAAAACCTAACATGGCATACAGAGCCTCCCTTTTCCCTCTCGTCTAGCCTCCATAATCGATCTCCACCAACGCATCGAACCCCGTCTCGCCATGTCTCCCTCCAGCTCAACTCTCTCCTCGCTGGCCTAAACAACACCATCTCAGAACCCCTGACTCGCACGAACTATGTTCTGTGGCGAGCTCAAGCCCGATCTCAGATTATAGGAGCGGGCCTTCTAGGATACCTAGATCAAACAATCCCAGAACCACCAGCCACCATCACCTCAAAGAACGCTGAAGGCAAAGATCAGACCGTTCCAAACCCAGCCTACTCCGCCTGGTTGATCCAGGATCAACAACTTGTAGCCTATCTCCTTCGCAATCTCTCGAAAGAAGTTCTGGTACAAGTCGCCTCCTTAGAAAAATCCCACGCCATCTGGACTGCTCTTGCAAACATGTTTGCTGCCCAGTCCAGGT
>NW_021204337.1:0-686 GCF_002162155.2 Triticum dicoccoides
CTCGCGTTACGCTAAGACAGGGTGGCAATAGTGTCACGTGCTCGTCTCGGTGTCCGTCGTCGCTACCGCGACGACGTCCTCCTCGACTCGCGTTAAGCTAAGACAGGGTGGCAATGGTGTCACGTGCTCGTCTCGGCGTCCGTCGTTGCTACCGCGACGACATCCGCCTCGACTCATGTTATGCTAAGACAGGGCGGCACTTGTGTCACGTGCTCGTCTCTGCGTCCGTCATCGCTACGGCGACGACGTCCGCCTCAACTCGCGTTATGCGAAGATAGGGTGGCAGTGGTGTCACGTGCTCGTCTCGGCGTCCATCGTCCCTACCGCGACGACGTCCGCCTCGACTCGCGTTACACTCAGACAGAGTGGTAGTGGTGTCACATGCTCATCTTGGCGTCCGTCGTCGCTACCGCGACAACGTCCGCCTCGACTCGCGTTACGCTAAGATAGGGTGGCATTGGTGTCACGTGCTCGTCTCGGCGTCCGTCGTCGCTACCGCGACGACGTTCGCCTCAACTCGCATTATACTAAGACAGGGTGGCACTGGTGTCACATGCTCATCTCGGCGTCCGTGGTTGCTACCGCGACGACGTCCGCCACGACTCGTGTTACGCTAAGACAGGGCGGCAGTGGTGTCACGTGCTGGTCTCGGCGTCCGTCGTTGCTACCGCGATGACGTCCGCCTC
>NW_021204337.1:920-1525 GCF_002162155.2 Triticum dicoccoides
CGACTCGCGTTACGCTAAGACAGGACGGCAGTGGTGTCATGTGCTCGTCTCGGTGTCCGTTGTCGCTACCGCGACGACGTCCGCCTCGACTCGCGTTACGCTCAGACAGGGTGTCACCTGCTCGCCTCGGCGTCCGTCGTCGCTACCACGACGACGTCCGCCTCGACTCACTTTACGCTAAGACAACGAGGTGATGGTGTCACCTGCTCGTCTTGGCGTCCGTCGTTGCAACCGCGACGATGTCCGCCTCGACTCGCGTTACTCTAAGACAGGGTGGCATTGGTGTCACGTGCTCGTCTCGGCGTCCGTCGTTGCTACCGCGATGACGTACGCCTCAACTCGCGTTACGCTAAGACAGGGTAGCACTGGTGTCACGTGCTCGTCTCGGCGTCCATCGTCGCTACCGCGACGACGTCCGCCTCGACTCGCATTACGCTAAGACAGGGCGGCAGTGGTGTCACGTGCTCGTCTCGGCGTTCGTCGTCGCTACCGCGACGACGTCCGCCTCGACTCGTGTTACGCTAACACAGGGCAGCAGTGGTGTCACGTGCTCGTCTCGGCGTCCATCATCGCTACACTAAGACAGGGTGGCGTTGGTCTCACAT
>NW_021204337.1:7228-8057 GCF_002162155.2 Triticum dicoccoides
CTCGACTCGCATTACGCTAAGACAGGAAGGCAGTGGTGTCATGTGCTCGTCTCGGTGTCCGTTGTCGCTACCGCGACGACGTCCGCCTCGGCTCGCGTTATGCTCAGACAGGGTGGCACTGGTGTCACGTGCTCGTCTCGGCGTCCGTCGTCGCTACCGCGACGACGTCTGCCTCGATTCGCGTTACGCTAAGACAGGATGGCACTGGTGTCACGTGCTCGTCTCGGCGTCAGTCGTCGCTACCGCGACGACGTCCGCCTCAACTCGTGTTACGCTAAGACAGGGTGGCACTGGTGTCACGTGCTCATCTCGGCGTCTGTCGTCGCTACCGCGACGACATCCACCTCGACTCACGTTACACTAAGACAGGGCGGCACTTGTGTCACGTGCTCGTCTCTGCGTCCGTCGTCGCTACGGCGACGACGTCCGCCTCAACTCACGTTACGCGAAGACAGGGTGGCAGTGGTGTCGCGTGCTCGTCTCGGCGTCCATCGTCCCTACCGCGACGACGTCCGCCTCGACTCGCGTTACGCTCAGACAGAGTGGCAGTGGTGTCACGTGCTCGTCTCGGCGTCCATCGTCGCTACACTAAGACAGGGTGGCGTTGGTCTCACATGCTCGTCTCGGCGTCTGTCATCGCTACCGCGACGACGTCCGCCTCGACTCGCGTTATGCTAAGATAGGGTGGCATTGGTGTCACGTGCTCGTCTCGGCGTCCGTTGTCGCTACCGCGACGACGTCCGCCTCGACTCGGGTTACGCTAAGACAGGGAGGCAGTGGTGTCACGTGCTCGTCTCGGTATCCGTCGTCGCTACCGCGACGACGTCCG
>NW_021204337.1:8067-8541 GCF_002162155.2 Triticum dicoccoides
CTCGTCTCGGCGTCCGTCGTCGCTACACTAAGACAGGGTGGCGTTGGTCTCACGTGCTCGTCTCGGCGTCCGTCGTCGCTACCACGACGATGTCTGCCTCGATTCGCGTTACGCTAAGACAGGGTGGCACTGCTGTCACGTGCTCGTCTCGGCGTCCGTCGTCGCTACCGCGACGACGTCCGCCTCGACTCACGTTACGCTAAGACAGGGAGGCAGTGGTGTCACATGCTCGTCTCGGTGTCCATCGTCGCTACCGTGACGACGTCCGCCTCGACTCGCGTTACGCAAAGACAGGGTGGCACTGGTGGCACCTGCTTGTCTCGGTATCCGTCGTCGCTACCGCGACGACGTCCGCCTCGACTCGCGTTACGCTAAGATAGGATGGCACTGGTGTCACGTGCTCGTCTCGGTGTCCGTCGTCGCTACCGCGACGACGTCCGCCTCCACTCGCGTTACACTAAGACAGGGTGGCAG
>NW_021204337.1:8558-9171 GCF_002162155.2 Triticum dicoccoides
CTCGACTCACGTTACGCTAAGACAGGGCGGCACTTGTGTCACGTGCTCGTCTCTGTGTCCGTCGTCGCTACGGCGACGACGTCCGCCTCAACTCGCGTTACGCGAAGACAGGGTGGCACTGGTGTCACGTGCTCGTCTCGGCGTCCATCGTCCCTACCGTGACGATGTCTGCCTCGACTCGCGTTACGCTCAGACAGAGTGGCAGTGGTGTCACATGCTCGTCTTGGCGTCCGTCGTCGCTACCGCGACGACGTCCGCCTCGACTCGCGTTACGCTAAGAAAGGGTGGCATTGGTGTCACGTGCTCATCTCGGCGTCCGTCGCCGCTACCGGGACGACGTCCGCCTCAACTCGCGTCACGCTAAGACAGGGAGGCATTGGTGTCACGTGCTCGTCTCGGTGTCCGTCGTCGCTACCGCGATGACGTACGCCTTGACTCGCGTTACGCTAAGGCAGGGTGGCAATAGTCTCATGTGCTCGTCTCGGTGTCCATCGTCGCTACCGCGACGACGTCCTCCTCGACTCGCGTTAAGCTAAGACAGGGTGGCAATGGTGTCACGTGCTCGTCTCGGTGTCCGTCGTCGCTACCGCGACGACGTCCGCCTCAACTCCCG
>NW_021204338.1:0-1202 GCF_002162155.2 Triticum dicoccoides
AAAACATAAAATAGGCAAACGTGAGTACAAATGTACCCAGCAAGACTTACATCAGAACTAACTACATATGCATCATTATCAACAAAGGGGATGGTGGGGTTTAACTGCAGCAAGCCAGCTTTGACTCGGTGGCTATCCTGAACTACGACTGCAATGTAACTCTTTGAGGTGGCGCACACGAGTCCACATATTCACCATATCAATACACCACTATGGATCCGCTCCCGTCTCCCTACGAGAACGCCATCCATAGCACTCACGCTTATCTTGCGTATTTTAGAGTATCCACTTTCACTTGTCTATGAACTGATATAAGCAACCCAGAAGTCCTTTTCCGCGGACACGGCTATTCGAATAGATGATGTTAACCCTGCAGGGGTGTACTTCTTCATACATGTTTCCACCACTTAGCGTCTGCACACGACATGTGCTCGACAGACTTCAAGCGAAAGCCGACGTGGGTGTAGACCACGACCTACCTAAACACCTAAGTCTCTAGTCCAGGTTTATCGCCTATTCGGGTTCCATCCATGAGGAGATCCGGCCGGAGTTTCGCTCACAGCCCCAAACGATGTGAACAGGGTTCCCGAGATACCAAACGGGCATCCGGTACACCGTGCCACGTACCTACCGCATCACAGCCACCCCTACGGTCAGCGCTGTCCACGGCCTCCAGTAAGCTACAAACACCAGAAACTACTTGCAACTCCTGGACAGAGGACAAGGGTGAATAAGAAGTCGAGCGGGGTCATATTTCAGGGCCCAATGTATGGTAGTAGCTGAATCATGGATCACAAACACAGAACTCAGTTCCTGAGGACGGCTGCAATGAGACAACCCACCATGTACTCCTACATGGCCTCTCACCGCTACCTTTACCAAATCGTGTTCACACACTTAGCTCACACACAGTAGGACATGTTCACACACCTCTGATTCATCCCGGATGAATCAGACCTGACACAACTCTAAGCAGTAGCAGGCATGACAATAAGCATGAATGAGTAGGCACAACAGGGCTCAAACAACTCCTACTCATGCTAGTGGGTTTCATCTATTTACTGTGGCAATGACAGGTCATGCAGAGGATAAAGGGGTTCAGCTACCGCAGCAAGTAACAGATAAATCGGTGTTGTCCTAATGCATTAAAAGAGAGCAGGGGCGAGAGGGTAGGATTGTATCGGAATGAACAAGGGGTTTTT
>NW_021204339.1:0-1771 GCF_002162155.2 Triticum dicoccoides
ATCATTGTCTGTATCTTTCTTCTTTTGCATCTCACACAATTCAACAAAGTTGTTTAGATGGGTAGCGGCATCTTCACTAGGAAGGCCGGAGAATTGATCTTTCATAACAAGATTTAGCAAAGAAGCATTGATTTCACAAGACTCAACATCATTAAGAGGATCAACTGGAGTACTAAGGAAATTATTATTATTGGTATTGGAAAAGTCACACAATTTGGTATTATCTTGCGCCATCGCGACCAGCAATCCAACGCACAAGCAAACAAAAAGGCAAGCGAAAGAGAGAGGAGATTGGGAAAGAGAGGGCGAATAAAACGGCAAGGGTGAAGTGGGGGAGAGGAAAATGAGAGGCAATCGGCAAATAATGTAAATGCGAGGGAGATGAGTTTGTGATGGGTACTGGTATGTCGTGACTTGAGCGAAGACCTCCCCGGTAACGGCGCCAGAAATCCTTCTTGCTATGTCTTGAGCTTGCGTTGGTTTTCCTTAAAGAGGAAAGGGTGATGCAGCACAATAGCGTAAGTATTTCCCTCAGTTTTTGAGAACCAAGGTATCAATCCAGTAGGAGGCTCCTCAAAAGTCCATTGCACCTACACAAACAAACAAGAACCTCGCAACCAATGCGATAAAGGGGTTGTCGATCCCTTCATGACCACTTGCGAAAGTGAGATCTGATAGAGATAATATGATAAGATAAATATATTTTTGGTATTTTATGATATAGATTGGAAAAGTAAAGATGCAAATAAAAGTAGATTGAAAGCTCATATGATAAGAGATAGACCCGGGGGCCATAGGTTTCATTAGTGGCTTCTCTCAAGATAGCATAATTATTAAGGTGGGTGAACAAATTACTGTCGAGCAATTGATAGAAAAGCGCACAGTTATGAGATTATCTAGGCATGATCATGTATATAGGCATCACGTCCGTGACAAGTAGACCAAAACGATTATGCATCTACTAGTATTACTCCAAACATCGACTGATATCCAGCATGCATCTAGAGTATTAAGTCCCTGAAGAACAGAGTAACGCATCAAGAAAGATGACATGATGTAGAGGGATAAACTCATGCAATATGATATAAACCCCATCTTTTTATCCTCGATGGCAACAATACAATACGTGCCCTGCTGCCCCTACTGTCACTGGGAAAGGACACCGAAAGATTGAACCCAAAGCTAAGCACTTCTCCCATGGCAAGAAAGATCAATCTAGTAGGCCAAACCAAACTGATAATTCGGAGAGACTTGCAAAGATAACGTAATCACACATAAAAGAATTCAGAGGATATTTGAATATTTCTCATAGATAAACTTGATCATAAACCCACAATTCATCGGATCTCGACAAACATACCGCAAAAAGAGTTACATCGAATAGATCTCCAAGAATAGGAAGGAGAACTTTGTATTGAGAATCAAAGAGATAGAAGAAGCCATCTAGCTAATAACTATGGACCCGAAGGTCTGTGGTAAACTACTCACAACTCATCAGAGAGGCCTTGGAGATGATGTAGAGGCCCTCCATGGTGGATTCCCCCTCCGGCAGAGCGCCGGCGACGGCTCCAAGATGGGATCTCATGGATACAAAAGGTTGCGGCGGTGGAATTAGGTTTTCGTGGTCGCCTCTGATGGGTTCAGGGTACGGGTGTATATATAGGAGGAAGAAGTACGTCGGTGGACGATCGAGGGTCCCATGAGTGTGGGGGCGCGCCCAACCCTAGGGGGCACGCCGGGAACCCTCGTGGCCGCCTCGCTTGTTTCTTGA
>NW_021204340.1:0-1056 GCF_002162155.2 Triticum dicoccoides
CGCCACATGCACCCTCCTCGAGATATCCTTAGGTGAAGGTGGCCCGTCCTGAGCACGGATCGTACTCGGTGCCGGCTGGCTCGCACCCTTGTTACTCTTTCTTTTCCATCCCTTCTTCTTCTGCTGTATTGGGACCGAGTTCTGCTCACAGACCGCCTTCTTGAGTGTGTTGGGGCTGATAATATTTCGCACCTCGGCTATCTGAGGCTTGGTGAAGTCTGCAGCTGGAGGCGTCTCCTGAGAACTGAATGCCAGACGATGCCTATTGCAATTTGGTTTCTCTGCGGTACCAGCATGATCGCGGTCGTCTTTTTCAGGGTTGGGTTCTTAAGAAGGAGGCCCAAAGTATTCGTCACCGTACCCATGTTCGGCAAAGTACTTATCGACGTTGGTAAATGTACCGTCGTCGTTGTCGTTGTCGTCCGGATCCTGTGCTATATGCGTGTTCGGAGCCTGTGCCATAGGGATGTCCGGTAGCGTTGCGGCGGTCTTGCCATGGCTTGGCGCCGACACGACTGGAGGTGTTGTCTGTGGGGTGGTGTCCCTCGCCCCCAAACGAATTTGGCTCTTCGGCCAAAGCAGGGGCCAGCTTACGCAGGCGCTGAGGGTCATCACATCATCTTCGTCGGCCCAAGTGGTCAAATTGGAGGTAACAGCTCGTCGCAGCCTGGCAGCACCCGAACCAGTTCAACCCTATACGCGGTGGGTGGCATCGGATTACCGTGGAACACGGGGTTGCCCGGTTGAACGATTCTGCCCTTGGCGACATCAATCAACTCGCGGCCCACGAAGTGCAGGAGAGTGCATGGAACATCGGCGGCGCCCTGCGAAAACATGTAGGGCGTCAGGGATGCCCAGTCAAAGGCAAGGAGACGAAGTCATCAACCGAGAGGCTTAATTAGTTACCGTGATGGCGTCGAGCTCGGCTAATGTCGAGGCACCGCCAACGGCGGGTGTGCAACTGACGGAGGGGCCACTTGCTGCCGAGGTGCCGGCTGGCGTACACCCGGGTGCATTAAGCTCCAATGCCCGTGCCGGCATCGGAGACACCAATAC
>NW_021204341.1:0-1595 GCF_002162155.2 Triticum dicoccoides
AACTATCTGAATTTTTCTGTTCATTAAACTAACTGAAACCTTTTTATGTTAATTAAACTAACGGAAACCTTTTCTGTTAATTGAACACATGAAGTACAGTACGGGAAAGGCACTGTTATCTTGCATAAGTCTGCATTTGTAGTCTCTGTGTTCTTCTGAATACTGATATGCTTTGTATAAATACAGTTAAGTGCTTTTAAAAGCACTTTGCTATGTGGCCTGGTTACTCTTTATCATGTTTCATATGGCCTAGTTGTTTCCTTTCTCAAGATTTAAACTCTTAAGACATTGTTTATCAAGATCCATACATCGACAGATCAATACTCCAAACTGTTGATGGACAGATGGACATTAGTTGGTGTAGTACTGCTTGGAGTAGCTTGCTGTAGAGATTTGTGTACTCCGTAGTTGAGTGCCAAAATACTCATTTTCATGCAGTGCCAAAATACTCCTTTTAATGCATGTTTTTTTAAATTAGGATTAGGAGTAGGATTAGTAGGAGTAGGAGTAAAATTAGGAGTATTAATTAAACTGAAACCTTCCCTTTAATTAATTAAAGAAAAGGTTTTTGTTTAATTATAACCAGTGTACTCCAACCAGCCTGAAACTATATGAAGTCTAGTGTAGTGCTCCAGCCTGAAACATTTTTTAGTTAATTAAACTAAATGATCATACAAATGGTTTTCTCCTATCCTACTACTCTCCTATCATACAATAGCTGTTTTAGTGTAGCAAGTGCAGCAGCTATTTCAAAATGTTCACTTGCAGCAACACTTGCTGAATCAGATTAGGTACTCCATCTAGAGACTTTAACTGAATCAGATTTGGTACTCCATTTGCTGTAGTACTCTAGTTAACTGAAACTAGTGACATCACTTGAAGCAACTTAAGTCTGAATAATCAAATTCATCATACACTGTTCATTAATCGTACTAAAATCATTTTCTGTTAATTAAACTATCTGAATTTTTCTGTTCATTAAACTAACTGAAACCTTTTTATGTTAATTAAACTAACGGAAACCTTTTTCTGTTAATTGAACACATGAAGTACAGTACGGGAAAGGCACTGTTAACTTGCATAAGTCTGCATTTGTAGTCTCTGTGTTCTTCTGAATACTGATATGCTTTGTATAAATACAGTTAAGTGCTTTTAAAAGCACTTTGCTATGTGGCCTGGTTACTCTTTATCATGTTTCATATGGCCTAGTTGTTTCCTTTCTCAAGATTTAAACTCTTAAGACATTGTTTATCAAGATCCATACATCGACAGATCAATACTCCAAACTGTTGATGGACAGATGGACATTAGTTGGTGTAGTACTGCTTGGAGTAGCTTGCTGTAGAGATTTGTGTACTCGGTAGTTGAGTGCCAAAATACTCATTTTCATGCAGTGCCAAAATACTCCTTTTAATGCAGGTTTTTTTAAATTAGGATTAGGAGTAGGATTAGTAGGAGTAGGAGTAAAATTAGGAGTATTAATTAAACTGAAACCTTCCCTTTAATTAATTAAAGAAAAGGTTTTTGTTTAATTATAACCAGTGTACTCCAACCAGCCTGAAACTATATGAAGTCTAGTGTAGTGCTCCAGCCTG
>NW_021204342.1:0-957 GCF_002162155.2 Triticum dicoccoides
GTCATTAAAAATAAGCATCTATGCTCATTTTTTAGTTAAGTTAATCACAACTATTTTTTCTTCTATTTATTTCTGAATTGTAATAAGTAATTAAAAATAAGCATCTATGCTCATTTTTTAAGTAAAGTTAAGCACAACTATTTTTGCTTCTATTTATTTCTGAGTAGTTTTTTATATTTGTTTTTCTTTTCTGCTATATTTATTTTTTTCTATTTATTTCTGAGTTGTAATAAGTCATTAAAAATAAGCATCAATGCTCATTTTTTAGTTAAGTTAATCACAACTATTTTTTCTTCTATTTATTTCTGAATTGTAATAAGTCATTAAAAATAAGCATCTATGCTCATTTTTTAAGTAAAGTTAATCACAACTATTTTTGCTTCTATTCATTTCTGAGCAGTTTTTTATATAGTTTTTTTCTTTTCTGTTCTATTTATTTTTTTCTTTTTATTTCTGAGTTGTAATAAGTCATTAAAAATAAGCATCTATGCTCATTTTTTAGTTAAGTTAATCACAACTATTAAAAATAAGTCATTAAAAATAAAAAAGAGGCGCAATGCTCGTTAATTTGCTTCAAGCCTTTCGGAATAGTGTCAACTGCACTGCACATAGCTCTGTGCAGTCTACCCTATTCCTCAAGGCTTGAAGCTAACCAACGTGCAGGTGAGCATTGAGCCTCTTCTTCATCGTCTCTGCACTCAGGGCTTATAAATAGCTGCGAGTGCCTCTCGCTTGGCGAGGTGGGACTACAAAAACAGCTGCAGATAGAATCCACTAAAAAACAGTTGCAGAAAATAAAAAATTAGACGAGTCCATTGGTACCGGTTGGTGGTGCCAACCGGTACCAATGCCCCTCTTTGGTACCGGTTGGTGCCACCAACCGGTACCAATTCCCGCCTTTTGTCCCGGTTGGAGCCACCAACCGGGACCAAAGGTCCTCGTTTCCCGCCCTTTGGG
>NW_021204343.1:0-1117 GCF_002162155.2 Triticum dicoccoides
CTAGTCCAGGTTTATCGCCTATTCGGGTTCCATCCATGAGGAGATCCGGCCGGAGTTTCGCTCACAGCCCCAAACGATGTGAACAGGGTTCCCGAGACACCAAACGGGCGCCCGGTACACCGTGCCACGTGCCTACCGCATCACAGCCCACCCCTACGGTCAGCGCTGCCCACGGCCTCCAGCATACTACAAACACCAGAAACTACTTGCAACTCCTGGACAGAGGACAAGGGTGATCAAGAAGCCGAGAGGGTCCATTGGTTTCGGGCCCAATGCGTGGTAGTAGCTGAATCATGGATCACAAACACAGAACTCAGTTCCTGAGGACAGCTGCAATGAGACAACCCACCATGTACTCCTACATGGCCTCTCACCGCTACCTTTACCAAATCGTGTTCACACGCTTAGCTCACACACCGTAGGACATGTTCACACACCTCTGATTCATCCCGGATGAATCAGACCTGACTCAACTCTAAGCAGTAGCAGGCATGACAAACAAGCAAGAATGAGTAGGCACAACAGGGCTCAAACAACTCCTACTCATGCTAGTGGGTTTCATCTATTTACTGTGGCAATGACAGGTCATGCAGAGGATAAAGGGGTTCAGCTACCGCAGCAAGTAACAGATGCAACGGTGTTGTCCTAATGCATTAAAAGAGAGCAGGAGCGAGAGAGTAGGATTGTATCGGAATGAACAAGGGGGTTTTGCTTGCCTGGCACTTCTGAAGATAGCATTGAGTCTTCATCAGTGTCAACGATCGCATCATCGGTATCACGTCTATCGAGAGGGGACAAATACCGGCAACACAGAAGGGAACACAATCAATGCAATGCACAATATGATGCATGATCATGACATGGCAAAATGAATGTGTTTTGGGCTAATGCAACTAGCAACAGATTAAATGAAGTTGGTTTGAATACAAGATTCAAATTCAAACTCCATATGTGATTATTCAAATGCCATTTAATTGATTTGTGCTAAACAGCACCTATAAGTTGTTCTAACATGCATGAAAATGGTACAGATGGATTCCTTGAATTTTTCTGATAATTTTTCATATATAATTTATTTAATTTGGAGTTACGGTTGATTTTCTATGAATTTTAGAAG
>NW_021204344.1:0-1221 GCF_002162155.2 Triticum dicoccoides
CAACCGGGACCAAAGGCCTCTTTTCAGCAGCCCAAAGGGCGGGAAGCGACGGCCTTTGGTCCCGGTTGGTGGCACCAACCGGGACTAAAGGGGGGCATTAGTCCCGGGTCCTAGCACCAACCGGGACTAATGCCGCCCTTTAGCCCCGGTTGGTTCCACCAACCGGGACCAAAGGCCTGTGCTGCCCCGAACCCAAATATTTAGTCCCACCTCGCTAGTTGAGAGGGAGGCGCACCTGTTTATAAGGTGCGGTGCGCCTTCCCTCTCGAGCTCCTCTCTAAAGCAGGCTTTCGGGCCTAACACTGCAATCTGTTCCTGTGGGCCTACTGGGCCTCCCGCGGGCCTGAATCCTGGCCCATGGTAGGGTTTCTAGTCGTATTCAGGCCGTGGGGGCCCAGTAGGTGGCACTTTTTTTATTTTTTTGTTTTTTTCTTTCTACTTAGAACTAAATACTTATAGTTTTGTAGTGATTTCTTTTTTATTTTAGGTCACAAAAATTATAAACTTTCTGTTAGTGCCATTAGTTTTAAAATTTGAATAGTTTAAATTTGATTTTTTTTTAAATTTGTGTGAATCACTAGTTTATGAATAACTTTACTATAAAAATTGATTTTTGAGTCAATCTTTTTCCTGCTATTTAATATTACTGTGTTTTATCATTATACTCAATTTGGTAATTTTAGTTAGTCATAACAAATATTATAGGGGTGAGCCCTATTTTTTTCCAGTTTTTTTGTTTTGTTTTCTGCATTATTTATTTCCTTTTGTTTTTTGCTTTATTTTTTAATTCTTTTTGCTTTTAGTTTTAGAAAAATTATAAACTTTCTGTTAGTGCCATTAGTTTTCAAATTTGAAAACACTTTTTTAGTTTTTTTGTTTTCTTTGTTGCTTTATTTATTTTATTTTGTTTCTACTTACAACAAAATACTTATTGTTGCTATTTTTATTTTTTTCCAGTTTTTTTGTTTTGTTTTCTGTATTATTTATTTTCTTTTGTTTTTTTGCTTTATTTTTTAATTCTTTTTGCTTTTAGGTCAGCAAAATTATAAACTTTCTGTTAGTGCCATTAGTTTTAGAAAAAATATAAACTTTCTGTTAGTGCCATTAGTTTTCAAATTTGAATAGTTAAAATTTGAACATAGATGCACCTATAGAGAAAATTCGACCTAAATTCATAGTTTTCAAATGAACTCTGAAAAAGTTGGCATAGCATACTCGTCT
>NW_021204345.1:0-1028 GCF_002162155.2 Triticum dicoccoides
ATATACTCAACATTTACTCGAATCATCTGTGAAGTAAGAACATAATGATATTCACTGCATGCCTCAGCACTCATTCGACTGCACACATCAAAATGTGTTACTTCCAACAAGTTGCTATCTTGTTCCATCTTACTGAAAATGAGGCTTTTCAGTCATCTTGCCCATGTGGTATGATTTGCATATCTCAAGTGATTCAAAATCAAGTGAGTCCGAACGATCCATTTGCATGGAGTTTCTTCATGCATATACACCAATAGACATGGTTCGCATGTCTCAAACTTTTCAAAAACGAGTGAGTCCAAAGATCCATCAACATGGAGCTTCTTCATGCGTTTTATACCATTATGACTTACATGGCAGTGCCACAAGTAAGTGGTACTATCATTACTATCTTATATCTTTTGGCATGAAAATGTGTATCACTACGATCGAGATTCAATAAACCATTCCTTTAGGTGCAAGATCATTGAAGGTATTATTCAAAAATAGAGTAACCATTATTCTCCTTAAATGAATAACCGTATTGCGATAGACATAATCCAATCATGTCTATGCTCAATGCAAACACCAATCTCGGTGGTAGAGGGAGCGTGCAATGCTTGATCATATCAACCTTGGAAACACTTCCAACATATATCGTCAGCTCACCTTTAGCTAGTCTCCGTTTATTCCGTAGCTTTTATTTCGAGTTACTAACACTTAGCAACCGAACCGGTATCCAATACCCTGGTGCTACTAGGAGTACTAGTAAAGTACACATTAACATAATGTATATCCAATATACTTCTATCGACCTTGCCAGCCTTCTCATCTACCAAGTATCTAGGGTAATGCTGCTCCAGTGGTTGTTCCCCTTATTACAGAAGCACTTAGTCTCGGGTTTGGGTTCAACCTTGGGTTTCTTCACTAGAGCAGCAGCTGAATTGCCGTTTCATGAAGTATCCCTTTGTTCCCTTGCCCTTCTTGAAACTAGTGGTTTCACCAACCATCAACAATTGATGCTCCTTCTTGATTTCTACTTTCGCGGT
>NW_021204346.1:0-1047 GCF_002162155.2 Triticum dicoccoides
ATTCGAGGACGTGCCTTCCTCTTTGCCTCCTGCTGTCACTAACATTTTGCAGGAGTTCGCTGACGTTTTTCCACAAGACGTGCCACCGGGATTACCGCCTATTCGAGGGATTGAGCATCAGATTGACTTAATTCCCGGTGCTTCACTGCCAAACCGTGCACCATACCGTACCAATCCAGAGGAGACGAAGGAGATTATGCGTCAAGTACAAGAGCTTCTCGACAAAGGTTATATACGCGAATCCCTTAGTCCTTGTGCTGTTCCTATTATTCTAGTGCCGAAAAAGGATGGTACATCACGTACGTGTGTTGATTGTAGAGGCATTAATAATATTACTATTCGTTATCGTCATCCTATTCCTAGGCTAGATGATATGCTTGATGAATTGAGTGGCTCTACAATATTCTCCAAAGTTGATTTGCGTAGTGGCTACCATCTTTTCTTGGCTATGTTGTTACTCCACAGGGAATTGAAGTTGATAAAGCCAAGATTGAAGCTATTGAGAGTTGGCCGCAGCCCAAAACAGTCACACAAGTGAGGAGTTTTCTTGGCCTCGCTGGATTCTATAGGCGTTTTGTGAGAGATTTCAGCACCATTGCTGCACCTCTCAATGAGCTTATGATGAGGACATCAATACAATTGTTACACCCATAGCCCCTGCTGCTATACATACTGGACCAATTACTAGAGCTCGTGCACGCCAACTAAATTACCAGGTACTTTCGTTTCTTGGTAATGATTCTAATGTTCATGAGAATATGATGCTGCCTAAATTGGATACATTTGTTTTGCTTACAAATGAAGGGCCTAGCTTGGAGAAGGATGAACATTGGAGCAAGAACAAGCATGGAGATGATGGCATGCGCAAGGGGAACAAGAACGGAGTTACAAGTGATGATTTCAGGACTTTGAAGCCACCATAATGGGTGCATGAAGCCTTGGACGAAATATACAAGATGCCACTTCATAAATTTCGTCCCGAGGCTATTTTAGGTGCTGCGTCACCTTATTATTGGGCCAGGCCCATGTAATTTCGAAATACATAAG
>NW_021204347.1:0-1108 GCF_002162155.2 Triticum dicoccoides
TAGAGGAAGTAGTCGTACGTCTTCACGATCCAACCGATCAAGCACCGAAACTACGGCACCTCCGAGTTCGAGCACACGTTCAGCTCGATGACGATCCCCGGACTCCGATCCAGCAAAGTGTCGGGGAAGAGTTCCGTCAGCACGACGGCGTGGTGACGATCTTGATGAACTACAGCAGCAGGGCTTCGCCTAAACTCCGCTACAGTATTATCGAGGAATATGGTGGCAGGGGGCACCGCACACGGCTAAGGAATCGATCACGAGGATCAACTTGTGTCAACTTGTGTGTTTAGAGGTGCCCCTGCCTCAGTATATAAAGGAGGAGAGGAGGGGAGGCTGGCCGGCCAAGGGGGGGAGGCGCAGGAGAGTCCTACTCCCACTGGGAGTAGGATTCCTCCTCCAATCCTAGTCCAACTAGGATTCCTCGGAGGGGAAAAGAGGAGGAGGGGGCCGGCCACCTCTCCTAGTCCTAATAGGACTAGGGGAAGGGGGGGCGCGCAGCCCATCTAGGGCAGCCCCTTCTCTTTTCCACTAAGGCCCACTATGGCCCAAATAGCTCCCGGGGGGTTCCGGTAACCCTCTCGGTATTCCGGTAAAATCCCGATTTCACCCGGAACACTTCCGATATCCAAATATAGGCTTCCAATATATCAATCTTTACGTCTCAACCATTTCGAGACTCCTCGTCATGTCCGTGATCACATCCGGGACTCCGAACAACCTTCGGTACATCAAAATGCATAAACTCATAATATAACTATCATCGTAACCTTAAGCGTGCGGACCCTACGGGTTCGAGAACAATGTAGACATGACCGAGACATGTCTCTGGTCAATAACCAATAGCGGGACCTGGATGCCCATATTGGCTCCTACATATTCTACGAAGATCTTTATCGGTCAGACCGCATAACAACATACGTTGTTCCCTTTGTCATCGGTATGTTACTTGCCCGAGATTCGATCGTCGGTATCCAATACCTAGTTCAATCTCGTTACTGGCAAGTCTCTTTACTCGTTCCGTAATACATCATCTCACAACTAACATATTAGTTGTAATGCTTGCAAGGCTTATGTGATGTGTATTACCGAGAGGGCCCAGAGATAC
>NW_021204348.1:0-876 GCF_002162155.2 Triticum dicoccoides
CCAGTATGAGAGAAATCCTCCACACTGGCAGACAAATTCTTGATACAATAAGCCAGTAGCATAAAATATATTACAGGGTCGAACTACGGTTGCTCAACCAAATTATTACAAGCACGCCAATAATCATACATAATGGCGGACAGAACACAGTGGTGTGGAGACATACTACTGACTCAAGGATAGGCTGGTGGTGGAAAAACACAGCGGGGAGAGAAATACAAGACTCTACGTCTGTCATCTCATCGAGCGTCGAGGAGAGGCTCGATGAATTTATTTGGTAGTGGAAGCGGATATAAAACAGTGGCCAAATCCAGGGTCGCACAAGACTGACTGGGACTCCTCTAAGTGTCGGGCTCGCTATCGAACTCTTCATCCATGAGATCGCCTTCGTCAGCATCTGGCCAAATCAACAAGCCAGTGAGTACTTTGAAAGTACTCGCAAGACAGTTCGGATGTAAGATATAACAAATGCATGCATGGATGCAACATGATTAATCCCTTAATGCACAATAAATAAAACTGGCATAACGGGTAAGTAAAAAGGGAAAACGGCGGTAGTCCGCCTGAAATTCCACAGAACATAAATAAGGACCGATCGGGTGTCTGAAGCGACGCCTCGAAAGGTGAACAAATAAAAATAAGGAAAATGATGCCACAGTCGGGCATCTTAGCGACACCACATAAAGGGCTTTTAAAAGAAATGCCACGGTCGGACGTCTGAGCGACATCGCAGAGAGGGCTTTAAAAGAAATGCCACAGTCGGACGTCTGAGCGACATCACATAAAGGGCTTTAAAAGAAATGCCGCAGTCGGACGTCTGAGCGACATCACATAAAGGGCTTTAAAAGAAATGCCACAGTCGGACGTCTGAGCGAC
>NW_021204349.1:0-1975 GCF_002162155.2 Triticum dicoccoides
TAAATGAACATATATATAAGGTAATGCAATTATGGGCAAAAAGTGCTGCATTTTATTCGAGAAGATATGCTATGAGTGCGGAATGATACAAATAGTGCGGAAAGCAAGGGATTGGACGAATTAAAGGCGTCTCCCTCCAGGGGTAGGCCGCGGAATGGTGTATTTAACAAATTTAATGCTCGTAATGGAGACCACCTGAGTGTTCGTCGCAGCCTTTGTCCCTCCCTGGCTGTTGCATCATGAGTTCGGCAGGTCCGCCGCCGGACAGAGTTCAGTATAAAAAAGAGAGAAATAAAAGATAAAAAGAGCGACACACTTGGGAGCCCCTGGTGTGGTCGAACCGCACTCTGGGTCTGTTGTGGTTGTGCCTCTCCCCCTATGCCCATGGTATCTCCAGGGCGTAATTATGTACACGGAGAGTTTGTCTTACAATTGTGCGAGGGCTGGGGTTGAGGCCGCATTGCTACGCGTGCTCGGAACATGCCAGGTGGTCTTGGTTGATGTTGCTCCGGGCGCGTTTGGCCGTGTCCGGTCGTTTAACAGCCGGACTCGAAAATTGCCTTAAAAGGCTGCTCTGTACTTCTGCCGCGAGAGCCGCTGTATGTTCCTCCGTTCGGAGGGAGCGTTCCGTGTTTCCATTGACCGTGATGACTCCACGAGGGCCTGCCATCTTGAGCTTAAGGTATGCATAATGCGGCACCGCATTGAATTTTGCGAACGCGGTTCGTCCGAGCAGAGCGTGATAGCCACTGCGGAATGGGACTATGTCGAAGATTAACTCCTCGCTTCGGAAATTATCCGGGGATCCGAAGACCACTTCCAGTGTAACTGAGCCTGTACAACTGGCCTCGACACCTGGTATGACGCCTTTGAAGGTTGTCTTTGTAGGTTTAATCCTTGAAGGGTCTATGCCCATCTTGCGCACTGTATCCTGATAAAGCAGGTTCAGGCTACTGCCGCCGTCCATCAGGACTCTCGTGAGGTGAAATCCATCGACGATTGGGTCTAAAACCAATGCGGTGAATCCGCCATGGCGGATACTGGTCGGATGGTCTCTTCGATCGAAAGTGATTGGGCAAGAGGACCATGGGTTTAATTTTGGGGCGACTGGCTCCATCGCGTATACGTCCCTTAGTGCACGCTTCCGCTCCCTCTTGGGAATATGCGTTGCGTATATCATGTTTACCATCCGAACTTGAGGGGGGAATCCCTTTTGTCCTCTGTTGTTCGGCGGCCGGGTCTCTTCCTCGTCATCGCTGTGTAGCCCCTTGTCACTGTTTTCGGCGATTACTTTGCCTGCCTGCTTGAATACCCAACAATCTCTGTTGGTGTGGTCAGCTGGCTTTTCGGGGGTTCCATGTATTTGACAGGAGCGGTCGAGTATTCGGTCCAAATTGGACGGGCCCGGAGTGGTTCTTTTGAATGGCTTCTTCCGTTGACCGGGCTTGGAGCCTCGGAATCCGGCGTTGACTGCCGTATCCTCATTGCTGTCGCCGTTAATGCGGCGTTTGTTTTTGTTTTGACGCGACCTGCCATTGCGGTCCTTGGTATCCGGACTGCCAGCGTTTTTGCTGAGGTTGTTACTGCGAGCTAGCCAGCTATCCTCTCCCGCGCAGAAGCGGGTCATGAGTGATGTGAGGGCTGCCATGGATTTCGGCTTTTCCTGTCCTAGGTGCCGGGCCAGCCACTCGTCGCGGATGTTATGTTTGAAGGCAGCGAGGACCTCTGCATCCGGACAGTCGACGATTTGATTTTTCTTTGTTAAGAATCGTGTCCAGAATTGCCTAGCCGATTCGTCTGGCTGCTGGATTATGTGGCTTAGGTCATCTGCGTCCGGTGGTCGCACATACGTGCCCTGGAAGTTGTCGAGGAATGCGGCTTCCAGGTCTTCCCAGCATCCAATTGACTCTGCGGGCAGGCTGTTAAGCCAATGCCGAGCTGGTCCTTTAAGCTTGAGCGGGAGATATTTGATGGC
>NW_021204350.1:0-1601 GCF_002162155.2 Triticum dicoccoides
AAATGACATAATAAGCTTAATTAGCTCCAAAATGACCTATTTAACGTAGGATAGCTCTAAAATGACCTATACTTAGCATTTTTTTGCTCCAAAATGACTCAATATGCTTAGCTAGCTCAAAAATTACATAATAAGCTTAATTAGCTCCAAAATGACCTATTTAACCTAGGATAGCTCTAAAATGACCTATACTTAGCATTTTTTCCTCCAAAATTACTTAATATGCTTAGCTAGCTTCAAAATGACCTATTTAACCTAGGATAGCTCTAAAATGACCTATACTTAGCATCTTTTCCTCCAAAATTACTTAATGTGCTTAACTAGCTCTAAAATGACATAATATGCTTAAGAAATGACATAGTTTAGCTCCTAAATGACTTCACATGCTTAGCTAGCTCCAAAATGACATAATAACCTTACTTAGCTCTAAAATGACACATTTAACCTAGGATAGCTCCAAAATGACCTATACTTAGCATGTTTTCCTCCAAAATTACTTAATCTGCTTAACTAGCTCTAAAATGACATAATATGCTTAAGAAATGACATAGTTTAGCTCCTAAATGACTTCACATGCTTAGCTAGCTCCAAAATGACATAATAACCTTACTTAGCTCTAAAATGACATATTTAACCTAGGATAGCTCTAAAATGACCTATACTTAGCATTGTTGCCTCCAAAATGACTCAATATGCTTAGCTAGCTCAAAAGTTACATAATAAGCTTAATTAGCTCCAAAATGACCTATTTAACATAGGATAGGTCTAAAATGACCTATACTTAGCATTTTTTCCTCCAAAATGACTTAATATGCTTAGCTAGCTTCAAAATGACCTATTTAACCTAGGATAGCTCTAAAATGACCTATACCTAGCATCTTTTCCTCCAAAATGACTTAATATGCTTAACTAGCTCTAAAATGACATAATATGCTTAAGAAATGACACAGTTTAGCTCCTAAATGACTTCACATGTTTACTAGCTCCAACATGACATAATAACCTTACTTAGCTCTAAAATGACATATTTAACCTAGGATAGCTCTAAAATGACTTATACTTAGCATCTTTTCCTCCAAAATGACTTAATATGCTTAGCTAGCTCTAAAATGATATAATATGCTTAAGAAATGACATATTTTAGGTCCTAAATGACTTCATATGCTTAGCTAGCTTCAAAATGACCTATTTAACCTTGGCTAGCTCTAAAATGACCTATACTTAGCATTTTTTTCCTCCAAAATGACTCAATATGCTTAGCTAGCTCAAAAATAACATAATAAGCTTAATTAGCTCCAAAATGACCTATTTAACCTAGGATAGCTCTAAAATGACCTATACTTAGCATTTTTTCCTCCGAAATTACTTAATATGCTTAGCTAGCTTCAAAATGACCTATTTAACCTAGGATAGCTCTAAAATGACCTATACTTAGCATCTTTTTCCTCCAAAATGACTTAATATGTTTAGCTAGCTTCAAAATGACCTATTTAACCTAGGATAGCTCTAAAATGACCTATACTTAGCATCTTTTCCTCCAAAATGACTTAATATGCTTAACTAGCTCTAAAATGACATAATATTCTTAAGAAATGACATAT
>NW_021204351.1:0-1590 GCF_002162155.2 Triticum dicoccoides
ATGATGAGGACATCAATACAATTGTTACACCCACATCCCCTGCTGCTATACATACTGGACCAATTACTAGAGCTCGTGCACGCCAACTAAATTACCAGGTACTTTCGTTTCTTGGTAATGATTCTAATGTTCATGAGAATATGATGCTGCCTAAATTGGATACATTTGTTTTGCTTACAAATGAAGGGCCTAGCTTGGAGAAGGATGAACATTGGAGCAAGAACAAGCATGGAGATGATGGCATGCGCAAGGGGAACAAGAACGGAGTTACAAGTGATGATTTCAGGACTTTGAAGCCACCATAATGGGTGCATGAAGCCTTGGACGAAATATACAAGATGCCACTTCATAAATTTCGTCCCGAGGCTATTTTAGGTGCTGCGTCACCTTATTATTGGGCCAGGCCCATGTAATTTCGTAATACATAAGTATAGGCTATTTTTAGAGTCCGTATGTGTGGGGAAACAAGAGATAGGGTTGATTTCGGACCCCTCCACCAAGGGCCACGAAATTCCCCCCTCTTCCTCCATATATACAGCCCTTGGGGCATTGTTTAGACTTTGGGTTTTGTTTAGATTAAAAGTTCGCCATAGCTGCAACTTCGCGTACTTCGTTTGTGTTCAACGACCAGACAAAGGCGTCACAGAACCCCACCTTGATCAATAAAGCTTTCATCTTATATTCGCAATATCCAGATTGCAATCTTAGTTTCTTGCTTGTTCTTCGTTTGCTCGCAGGAAACAGACCCTCGTGGTCAGGTTGATCGTGCTCCGGCGTGATCAATAACCTCTCGGAGTTGGTTTAGCGATTGCTAAGGCGCGACGTCCTCGCACGTTCGTAGTCGGATCGTCAAAGTCGACTTCCACCAAAGCGAAATCCACCATCTCATCGAAAGACGGGAAACCTTTGCCTCTATCAAGTGGTATCAGATTTCCAGGTTGCTCGGTGAGATTTTACAGTTTTTCGTAGTTTAGATCGAGTCTGTTCTTCATACCTACAGTCCACGAAAAAGCCACAGAAAAAAATTAGGGTTAGTTCATCATATCCGAACCAATCTGAGCCTTTGCATAATCTTTTTAGGGTTTTGCTTTGTTGAATTTGCGGTTGCATCGTCGTGTCTAGTTGCTGGTCTTAGAGTCTAGTCTTTTAGAGTTTCGAGTTCTGGTCATAAGTTGTCACGCCGCCGCCGCACCATCATCATCGCCCCTGCCATCTACCACCACCGCTTATCCGCCACCGCTCCGAATCCGTATCCATATACCACCACCAATCCGTGTCCATATACCACCACCGATCCATATCCAGATACTACCACCGCTACCACCACCGCTGCCATATACCACCACCATATATCCACCACCAATCCGAGTTCCTTGCATATTAGGTTTTTTTTCGAGATCCATCTAGATTCCGATTCGTGTTTCCTTGCCGGAGTAGGTTTCGGAAAAAAAAAAGAGTCGGGTAGCCACGCTCCGTTTAGGCCCAAAAATTTTCGAAAACGCATTTTTCGAAAAAAATTCTGGCTATCCTATTTTTAGGTGTTTCTGAGTGTTTTGAGACAGGTGCCATTATAGGAAGTTTTTTTTGACC
>NW_021204352.1:0-971 GCF_002162155.2 Triticum dicoccoides
TTATAGCAGATCTTTGGAAGAACATTTGGAACATTTACGTACTGTTTTTATTGCTCTACGTGATGCACGTTTGTTCGGTAACCTTGGGAAGTGCACCTTTTGCACCGACCGAGTATCTTTTCTTGGCTATGTTGTTACTCCACAGGGAATTGAAGTTGATAAAGCCAAGATTGAAGCTATTGAGAGTTGGCCGCAGCCCAAAACGGTCACACAAGTGAGGAGTTTTCTTGGCCTCGCTGGATTCTATAGGCGTTTTGTGAGAGATTTTAGCACCATTGCTGCACCTCTCAATGAGCTTACAAAGAAAGATGTGCCTTTTCTTTGGGGTACCGCACAGGAAGAAGCCTTCACGGTATTGAAAGATAAGTTGACACATGCTCCTTTACTCCAACTTCCTGATTTTAATAAGACTTTTGAGCTTGAATGTGATGCTAGTGGAATTGGATTAGTAGGTGTGTTATTACAAGATGGCAAACCTGTTGCATACTTTTCTGAAAAATTGAGTGGGCCTAGTCTAAATTATTCTACTTACGATAAAGAATTATATGCTCTTGTTCGGACTTTAGAAACATGGCAACATTATTTATGGCCCAAAGAATTTGTTATACATTCTGATCATGAATCTTTGAAACATATTAAAAGTCAAGCTAAACTGAATCGTAGACATGCTAAATGGGTTGAATTCATTGAGACTTTCCCTTATGTCATTAAACACAAGAAGGGAAAAGAAAATGTTATTGCTGATGCATTGTCTCGTCGCTATACTATGCTTTCACAACTTGACTTCAAAATATTTGGTTTGGAGACCATCAAAGATCAATATGTGCATGATGCTGATTTTAAAGATGTAATGCAGAATTGTAAAGAAGGAAGAATGTGGAACAAGTTTGTCGTTAACGATGGATTTGTGTTTCGTGCTAACAAGCTATGCATTCCAGCTAGCTCCGTTCGTCTTTTGTTGTTGCAGGAGG
>NW_021204353.1:0-483 GCF_002162155.2 Triticum dicoccoides
AGAAAGGGTTGAAAGTTGATGACGTTGCCTTGAATCATGCATACTGAACGCAAAAAAGTCTGGAGTTGTAATAAATTTAAAAACAATGAAGTGTCGTTGTAATAAAGAGATTGTCTAGTTTGTACACGAAGTGCATCCAGTTTTTGCCGTAACCCTCTCTACATTTTTGCACATGCTATGTGTGTGAAATGGAGATACCATGCCAAGTTTCAACCTTTTCAAAGTTCATTTTGTAGTGCTTTTCAATTTCATGGTCTTTTAGCTCTCACAACAAATCAGTAGATGAATGAACAATAGCAAATGATGCCAGAAAGGGTTGAAAGTTGATGACATGGCCTTGAATGGTGCATACTGAACGCAAAAAAGTCTGGAATTGTAAAAAGTTTGAACCCCAGATACTTCGAAAGAGATTGTCCAGTTTGTACACGAAGTGCTTCCAGTTTTTTCCATAACCCTCTCTATTTTTTTGCACATGCTATGTGG
>NW_021204354.1:0-1469 GCF_002162155.2 Triticum dicoccoides
ATCTGATGCTCAATCCCTCGAATAGGCGGTAATCCCGGTGGCACGTCTTGTGGAAAAACGTCAGCGAACTCCTGCAAAATGTTAGTGACAGCAGGAGGCAAAGAGGAAGGCACGTCCTCGAATGAAAATAATGCCTCTTTGCACACAAAAGCATAGCAAACAGATTTGCTGAAATCTAGCTCATCAATATCAGATTTGGTGGCAAATAAACATGCACTTTTCAATTTAATTTCAGAAGCAACACTAGATGGTTTATTATTAGGCTTCATTTGTTGCTCAAATTCTTTTGCCACAATCTGATTTTCACTATTATTCTTCTCCTGTTGTGCTTTATTAGCTCTATTAATATCATCTTTCAAAATGGAATCAGGAGTCATAGGAAGCAAAGTAATATTTTTATCCTTATGAACAAGAGTATGGTGATTGTTTCTACCATGGTGTACAGAATTTTTATCAAATTGCCATGGTCTACCAAGTAATAAGGAACATGCTTGCATAGGTACCACATCACAATCAACATAATCAGCATATGTAGAGATACTAAAATGCACACGAACAGTACGTGTTACCTTAACCTTGCTGCTGTTGTTGAACCATTGGACGTAGTAAGGATGTGGATGTTGATGAGGACATCAATACAATTGTTACACCCACAGCCCCTGTTGCTATACATACTGGACCAATTACTAGAGCTCGTGCACGCCAACTAAATTACCAGGTACTTTCGTTTCTTGGTAATGATTCTAATGTTCATGAGAATATGATGCTGCCTAAATTGGATACATTTGTTTTGCTTACAAATGAAGGGCCTAGCTTGGAGAAGGATGAACTTGGAGCAAGAACAAGCATGGAGATGATGGCATGCGCAAGGGAAACAAGAACGGAGTTACAAGTGATGATTTCAGGACTTTGAAGCCACCATAATGGGTGCATGAAGCCTTGGACGAAATATACAAGACGCCACTTCATAAATTTCGTCCCGAGGCTATTTTAGGTGCTGCGTCACCTTATTATTGGGCCAGGCCCATGTAATTTCGAAATACATTAGTATAGGCTATTTTTAGAGTCCGTATGTGTGGGGAAACAAGAGATAGGGTTGATTTCGGACCCCTCCGCCAAGGGCCACGAAATTCCCCCCTCTTCCTCCATATATACAGCCCTTAGGGCATCGTTTAGACTTTGGGTTTTGTTTAGATTAAAAGTTCGCCATAGCTGCAACTTCGCGTACTTCGTTTGTGTTCAACGACCAGACAAAGGCGTCACAGAACCCCACCTTGATCAATAAAGCTTTCATCTTATATTCGCAATATCCAAATTGCAATCTCAGTTTCTTGCTTGTTCTTCGTTTGCTCGCAGGAAACAGACCCTCGTGGTCAGGTTGATCGTGCTCCGGCGTGGTCAATAACCTCTCGGAGTTGGTTTAGCGATTGCTAAGGCGCGACGTCCTCGCACGTTCGTAGTCGGATCGT
>NW_021204355.1:0-1020 GCF_002162155.2 Triticum dicoccoides
GGTTGGGTTATAATGGGAACCCCTTGATAGTTCGCCTTGATTAAAGCTTTTCCAGCAATGCCCAACATTGGTTTTACCATTTGCCACCTAGCCTCTTTTTCCCTTGGGTTTCCGGAGCCCGAGGGTCATCGTATTTTAGCCCCCCCCTTGGGCCAGTGCTCCCTCTGAGTGTTGGTCCGAACTGAGCTGCCTGCGGGGCCACCTCAGGGAAACTTGAGGGTTGGTTTTACTCGTAGCTAGTCTCATCTGAGTGTGCCCTGAGAAAGAGATATGTGCAGCTCCTATCGGGATTTGTCGGCACATTCGGGCGGTGTTGCTGGACTTGTTTTAACCTGTCGAATCATCTTGTTGTACCAAGATACCGAGTCTGATCGGTGTGACTTGGGTGGAGGTCTATTCCTTCGTTGACCGTGAGAGCTTGTCATGGGCTAAGTTGGGACTCCCCTGCAGGGATTGATCTTTCGAAAGCCATGCCCGCGGTTATGGGCAGATGGGAATTTGTTAATGTCCGGTTGTAGATGACTTGAACTAAACTTAATTAAAATGAATCAACTGTGTGTGTTACCGTGATGGCCCCTTCTCGGCGGAGTCCGGGAAGTGGACACGGTGTTGGAGTTATGCTTGCGCAGGATGTTCTTTTAGCTTCTCGCTCGTGCTTCGCCTTCTCTTCTCGCTCTCTTTTGCGTATAAGTTAGCCACCACATATGCTAGTCGCTCGCTGCAGCTCCACATATATTTGCCTTATCCATTTCCATGAGCTTAAATAGTTTTGATCGCGTGGGTGTGAGATTGCTGAGTCCCTGTGGCTCACAGATACTACAACTCCAGATGCAGGTCCAGGTGATTCCGCTCCAGTTGACGAGTACGAGCTCAAGTGGGAGTTCGACGAGGACTCTCAGCGATACTACGTGTCCTTTCCAGATGATCAGTAGTGGTGCCTAGTTGGGGTTATCGATTCAGTACCTTGTCGCATGTTGGGTTCTTTTCCATTTTGGCGCCGTAGTCGGGCCATGAGTGTTT
>NW_021204356.1:0-989 GCF_002162155.2 Triticum dicoccoides
CGTGACCCTCTCTACTCTTTCGCACATGCTATGCGGGTGAAATTATGATACCATGCCAAGTTTCAACATTTTCAGAGTTCATTTTGTAGTGATTTTCAATTTCACGGTCATTTAGCTCTCTAAACAATTAGGTAAATGACCGAAAAATAACAAATGATGTCAGAACATGTTGGAAATTGATGACGTCGCTTTGAATGCTGCATACTGAACACAAAAGAAGTCCGAAGTTCAAATAAGTTTAAAAAACATTGAAGTGGCCGTGTAACAGATGAGATCTCGTCCGAAACCCTGATACTCCGAAAGAGTTTGTCCAGTTTGTACATGAAGTGCATCCAGTTTTTGCCGTGACCCTCTCTACTCTTTCGCACATGCTATGCGGGTGAAATGATGATACCATGCCAAGTTTCAACATTTTCAGAATTCATTTTGTAGTGATTTTCAATTTCACGATCATTTAGCTCTCTAAACAATTAGGTAAATGACCAAAAAACAACAAATGATGGCAGAACATGTTGGAAATTGATAACGTCGCTTTGAATGCTGCATACTGAACACAAAAGAAGTCCAGAGTTCAAATAAGTTTAAAAAACATTAAAGTGGCCTTGTAACAAATGAGTTCTCGTCCGAAACCATGATACTCCGAAAGAGTTTGTCCAATTTGTACACGAAGTGCATCCAGTTTTTGCCGTGACCCTCTCTACTCTTTCGCACATGCTATGCGGGTGAAATGATGATACCATGCCAAGTTTCAACATTTTCAGAATTCATTTTGTAGTGATTTTCAATTTCACGACCATTTAGCTCTCTAAACAATTAGGTAAATGACCGAAAAACAACAAATGATGTCAGAACATGTTGGAAATTGATGATGTCGCTTTGAATGCTGCATACTGAACACAAAAGAAGTCCGGAGTTCAAATAAGTTTAAAAAACATTGAAGTGGCGGTGTAACAGATGAGTTCTCGTCCGAAACCCTGATACTCCGAAAG
>NW_021204357.1:0-896 GCF_002162155.2 Triticum dicoccoides
TTCGAGAATCTATCCACGACAACAAATATGCTATCCCTCCCCTTCTTTGTTCGAGGTAAACCTAAAACAAAGTCCATAGATATATCCTCCCAAGGAACACTAGGTACAGGCAAAGGCATATATAAACCATGAGGATTGAGTCGTGACTTAGCTTTTTGACATGTAGTGCAGCGAGCAATAAAACGCTCAACATCCCGTCTCATCTTTGGCCAAAAGAAATGTGTAGCAAGTACGTCCTCCGTCTTCTTCACGCCAAAGTGTCCCATTAATCCTCCTCCATGCGCCTCCTGCAACAACAAAAGACGAACGGACCTAGCTGGAATGCATAGCTTGTTAGCACGAAACACAAATCCATCGTTAACAACAAACTTGTTCCACATTCTTCCTTCTTTACAATTCTGCATTACATCTTTAAAATCAGCATCATGCACATATTGATCTTTGATGGTCTCCAAACCAAATATTTTGAAGTCAAGTTGTCTAAGCATAGTATAGCGACGAGACAATGCATCAGCAATAACATTTTCTTTTCCCTTCTTGTGTTTAATGACATAAGGGAAAGTCTCAATGAATTCAACCCATTTAGCATGTCTACGATTCAGTTTAGCTTGACTTTTAATATGTTTCAAAGATTCATGATCAGAATGTATAACAAATTCTTTGGGCCATAAATAATGTTGCCATGTTTCTAAAGTCCGAACAAGAGCATATAATTCTTTATCATAAGTAGAATAATTCAGACTAGGCCCACTCAATTTTTCAGAAAAGTATGCAACAGGTTTGCCATCTTGTAATAACACACCTCCTAATCCAATTCCACTAGCATCACATTCAAGCTCAAAAGTCTTATTAAAATCAGGAAGTTGGAGTAAAGGAGCATGTGTCAACTTATCTTT
>NW_021204358.1:0-1113 GCF_002162155.2 Triticum dicoccoides
TACCTGTAATTATCCTCACTATATTCTTTTCTGTGGTATTATGCAGGATGAAGATGTACGAAATGAAAATAGGTGGACGCTATGGCATCGGGTTCATTAACCCAAATACCGTTAATGATTACACATGGAAATTAGATGCATATTATGAAAAAAGTGTAGAGGAAAGCATGCTAGAGTTCTTGAAGCGCCTCAATACCAATGAAGATATACTACTTCCTTACAACTTCCAGTGAGTCACACTGTCTTATACTACAAATTCTCTGTTTTTGCCTACTAGCTAGCTACATGTTTTTGCTTACATATGCCCGCTTAATTAAGACATGCAAACATGTGTGCGTGCAGATTTCACTGGATCTTGTTAATCATTAAAGTTGATGAAGGAACAGTTGAAGTACTAGACTCACTACTTAAGAAAGCAAGTGACTATACCATCGTGAAGGGGATAGTCACCAAGTAATTTCAATCATTATTAACTATATCCCGACCTATTTAATTAGTTTGTCATTTCCTGATAACAAATATTTAATAACCCATTTATTCATTTTCTTTGTCGGCGGGCAGGGCTTGGGCAAAGTTCATCAGCGTCACTCCAGGCAAATGGAATCAAAATCTGAAATGGTTTCGACCCAAGGTAAGTAATTAAGTAGTACTAGCTAGCTAGCTGCCATCTCTTTAATTATCATGCTTGATTAATTATTATCTGATCAAATTCCATTCTCGTAAAGGCCCTTGAGTAGGCGCAGGGGACTGATCTGTGTGCATACTGCATTTGCGAGAACATTCGCATGATGGCGTCCGTAAGGAGCAGATCTCAAAGACAGGAATGGGTACGTTTGTCAGAACACTATTCACAATTTTTACACCATTATCGATATCTAGTCACACAACTAATACACATGCATATTGATCTCCTTCTTAACAGTTCACAGAGGTGTGGGAGAAGCTCCTACCAACGAAGCGCGTACAAGCACATCAAGAGGAAATAGCGGGATTTTTGCTCGACCAGGTCATAGATCCCAAAGGAGAATACTATTACCCGCTACCGCCCCCATGAACCACTTCCAATTGTCATCATGCTCCGAAGGCACCAATTAGGCTAATGCCACTGGCTCC
>NW_021204359.1:0-1148 GCF_002162155.2 Triticum dicoccoides
GATTGCAACTGGAAGTATCTGCGTCATCAGCACGTGACAGTCGTGAGACTTCATCCCGCTGAACTTCTGCTTCGCTGGGTCTAGGTATCTGCTTATCTTCCCCGCGTAACCGTAAGGAAGTTTTACTCCTAGGAGGCAGGTGAAAAACTGCTCGATCTCCTCCTGACTTAGAGTGAAGCACGCGGGAGGGTAGTCATTTCCGGTCTTCTTGGCCTTTTTGCCTTTGCGACGACTTTCTGTGTCCTGCTTCGCCTCATCATCATCATCATCATCATCATCATCATCATCATCATCATCATCATCATCATCATCATATATAGCGTGAAGCTCCTGCCTGATGCCCATTGATTTCAAGTCTGCCCTTGCTTTCGGCCCATCTTTGGTCCTCTCTGGCATGTTGAGCAGGGTACCAAGCAGACTCTCACACACGTTCTTCGTGATATGCATGACATCAAGGCTGTGAGGCACACGGTGGATCTTCCAGTACGGCATGTCCCAGAAAACAGACCTCGTTTTCCATACCTTCAGCAGCGGCTCTGGCGCCTTTCGCTTCTTTCCCGGCTCTGGCGCCTTTTGCTTCTTTCCCGGCAGTGGGCAATCTTTCCAATTTTTCAACAGCTTGTCTATTTCCTCGCCGCTCCTCGTACACGGGCATTTTCGGGGTTCGGTTTCACCATCGAACAGATCCTTGCGTTTCCTCCATGGGTCATCATCACGAAGCCACATTCGATGTCCCATGAACACGGTTTTCGAAGACCCGGGATCTCTATCTAGCTGGCGATACGTTGTGTCATCCATGCACCTTACGCATCCAGAAAATCCGTGGACTACCTGCCCCGCAAGATATCCGTAACCGAGATAGTCGTGCACCGTCGTGAGCAGTGCGGCTCTCATAGGGAAATATTCTTTCTCTGCGGCGTCCCACGTATTGGCTGGCGTTTTCCACAGCGTGTCAAGCTCCTCTTTCAGCAGCCCCAGATACAGATTGATGTCGTTCCCTGGTTGTTTCGGCCCTTCAATTAGCATACTCATGTGAATGTACTTCCTCTTCATGCACAACCAGGGGGGAAGGTTGTACATCCACACAAACACAGGCCAGGTGCTATGTGTGCTTCTCTGGCTGCCAAACGGATTGACTCCATCGGTGC
>NW_021204360.1:0-1286 GCF_002162155.2 Triticum dicoccoides
GTATGCCATTCTACCGACCCCCGCCAATCGATCGCTGTGATTTGCCTTAGGCTGATATAGAGAGTTTCAATGATCTCTATATCAAAGGTAATTCTTTTTGCCACTTAAGATAATAATCTACGAATCACCCTCCTCCAGGTGTCTCGTTGTGGTATCATGGCAACTCAACTCCTCGCTACGTTGACAACCGTTCACCACCTTCTTAGGTGTGGAATCGTTGTCCACCTAGTGAACCTTCGTCATCCGTTCCTCTCCACCCCTCTTGATGTGTATCTCGTGTCTCAACCCGAGAGATGGTCCTATGTCTCATTCCGTGAGTTGTTCGATCTTCGAGAAGATCGACCCTTCTAGAGTCTCCTTCTTCCCTCCATGTCATGTTGGCAGGATTTCTCAGAGCAAGACTCGAAGACAATGATGGTGATCGAATCAACGTTCAACTGAAGTGCAACCGGGATCTTGAAGATTATACTAGTCTGCGTTACCCTTCACCTTACCCTACGCTTGAATCTCGAGACGAGATTCTTGTTTAGTGGGGGTGAGTTGTCACATCCCTAGCTCTGACCTGTTCTGTGCTTGCTTCCATCCGTGCATCATGTTTAAATTTTTAAAACTTGAACTGAGGAAGTCAGAAGCCTCAAAACCCTAAATAAATAAGGGCAAAAACCCTAAAATCTCATTCATTGTTCCAAAATGCTCCTCTTAGATGTTTAATATTTTTGGCAAGGGTTTTGATTGCAAACCAAAAATAATGAACATTTTAAAAGGATTTATTTTTGGGACTTTGAATTTAAATCATTAGCTATTTGAATCTGAATTATATTCATATAACTAGAATATAATTTCAAATACCCCTGAAATATTTTATAAGCTTTTGGAAAAGTCCATCTAGCAATATAAAAATATTCAGAGGAGCTTTGGCATTGTTTGAATTATTATTTTTAATTCAAACAGTGGCAAAAGAATTAAATAAAGAAAACAGAACAAATATATATAAAAAAAAAGAGCAAAGCATCTTACCTGGCGCTTACCTGGTGGCCCAACAGGACCGGCCCAGCTCCCCCACCTGGCCGGCCCAGCCCGCCACCGCTACCCTCCGTCGTCTTCCTCCCCTCGCCCCGAAGCAGCTGCGTGCCCGACGCGCAGGCGAGCCGCGCCAGCTCCTCCTTGCCTGCCTGGCTACCCCCTCGTCGCCCTGGTCGCCTTCCGCGACGCCACGACACCCCCGACCCCCTCTCACTTCCTCCCTGTCGGCTCCTCTCTCCCCTGCTGCCCTCTCTCTCGCAGCC
>NW_021204361.1:0-543 GCF_002162155.2 Triticum dicoccoides
AAAAAAAGAGGAAGAAGAAGAAAAAAAGAGGAGAAGAAAGAGGGTCAGGGTCGCCGAGCGGTAGAGGAAACCCTAAATAGCAAGTATCGTGGGTGTGACATACATGTGGCCGTTGGTGTCGGACACTACATCCACGTCCCACAACTGACGCAGGTCGACGCCCACGTCACTTGTGGGACGTGGATGTAGTGTCCGACACCGATGGCCACATGTATCTCACACCGACAATACTTGCTATTTAGGGTTTCCTCTACCGCTCGGCGACCCTGTGTGCCCCTCGTTCCCGATAAAAAAAAGAGGAAGAAGAAGAAAAAAAAGAGGAGAAGAAATAATAGAGGAGAAGAACTCCTCTATTCTTTCTTCTCCTCTTTTTTTCTTCTTCCTCTTCTTTTTTATCCTCTTATACCTCTCATGTTCGACGACCCTCGACCCCTCGGCGACCCTAGCTCCCTCTCGATCCTCGTTCCTGATAAAAAAAAGAGGAAGAAGAAGAAAAAAAAGAGAGGAGAAGAAAGAATCAAGGAGAAGAACTCCTCTATTCTT
>NW_021204362.1:0-1075 GCF_002162155.2 Triticum dicoccoides
AGCGGTCAAGAATATCCTGAAGTACCTGAAAAGGACTAAGGAAATGTTTCTCGTTTATGGAGGTGACGAAGAGCTCGTCGTAAAGGGTTACGTCGACGCTAGCTTCGACACAGATCTGGATGACTCTAAGTCACAAACCGGATACGTGTATATTTTGAATGGTGGGGCAGTAAGCTGGTGCAGTTGCAAGCAAAGCGTCGTGGCGGGATCTACATGTGAAGCGGAGTACATGGCAGCCTCGGAGGCAGCACATGAAGCAATATGGGTGAAGGAGTTCATCACCGACCTAGGAGTCATACCCAATGCGTCGGGGCCGATCAAGCTCTTCTGTGACAACACTGGAGCTATTGCACTTGCCAAGGAGCCCAGGTTTCACAAGAAGACAAGGCACATCAAGCATCGTTTCAACTCCATTCGTGAAAATGTTCAAGATGGAGACATAGAGATTTGTAAAGTACATACGGACCTGAATATAGCAGATCCGTTGACTAAACCTCTCCCTAGAGCAAAACATGGTCAACACTAGAATTCCATGGGTGTTCGATTCATCACAATGTAACTAGATTATTGACTATAGTGCAAGTGGGAGACTGTTGGAAATATGCCCTAGAGGCAATAATAAAAGCATTATTATTATATTTCCTTGTTCATGATAATTGTCTTTATTCATGCTATAATTGTGTTATCCGGAAATCGTAATACATGTGTGAATAACAGACACCAACATGTCCCTAGTGAGCCTCTAGTTGACTAGCTCATTGATCAACAGATAGTCATGGTTTCCTGACTATGGACACTGGATGTCATTGATAACGAGATCACATCATTGGGAGAATGATGTGATGGACAAGACCCAATCCTAAACATAGCACAAGATCGTATAGTTCGTTTGCTAGAGTTTTCTAATGTCAAGTATCTATTCCTTTGACCATGAGATCGTGTGACTCCCGGATACCGTAGGAGTGCTTTGGGTATGCCAAACGTCACAACGTAACTGGGTGACTATAAAGGTAGACTACGGGTATCTCCGAAAGTGTCTGTTGGGTGACATGGATCAAGACTGGGATTTGTCACT
>NW_021204363.1:0-968 GCF_002162155.2 Triticum dicoccoides
CGGATATAGTCATATGTGCTTATGGAAAAGAACTTGCATGACATCTTTTGTCCTACCCTCTCGTGGAAGCGGGGTCCTATTGGAAACTAAGGGATATTAAGGCCTCCTTTTAAAAGAGTACCGGACCAAAGCATTAACACTTAGTGAATACATGAATTCCTCAAACTACGGTCATCATCGAGAGTGGTCCCGATTGTTGTCACTTCGGGGTTGTCGGATCATAACACATAATAGGCGACTATAGACTTGCAAGATAGGATCAAGAACTCACATATATTCATCAAAACATAGTAGGTTCAGATCTAAAATCATGGCACTCGGGCCCTAGTGACAAGCATTAAGCATAACAAAGTCATAGCAACATCAATCTCAGAACATAGTGGATACTAGCGATCAAACCCTAACAAAACTAACTTAATTACATGGTAAATCTCATCCAACCCATCAATGTCCAGCAAGCCTACGATGGAATTACTCACGCACGGAGGTGAGCATCATGAAATTGGTGATGGAGGAAGGTTAATGATGACGACAATGACGGATTCCCCTCTTCGGAGCCCCGAACGGACTCCGGATCAGCCCTCCCGAGAGAGTTTAGGGCTTGGCGGCGGCTCCGTATCGTAAAACGCAATGAATCCTTCTCTCTGATTTTTTCTCCCCGTACGTGAATATATGGAGTTGGAGTTGAGGTCGGTAAAGCTCCAGGGGGCCCACGAGGCAGGGGCGCGCCCTAGGGGGGCACCCCCACCCGCGTGGACAGGGTGTGGGCCCCTAACGTTGATTCTTTCGCCAATATTTTGTATTAATTCCAAAAAGTTGCTCCGTGGATTTTCAGGTCATTTCGAGAACTTTAATTTCTGCACAAAAATAACACCAGGGCAAGTTACCCTGAAGGGATTGACAACCCCTTTATTGCGTTGGTTGCGAGGTTCTTGTTTGTTTGTGTAGGTGCGAGGGACTTTTGAGGA
>NW_021204364.1:0-2004 GCF_002162155.2 Triticum dicoccoides
GGTCTACATAGTTAAGTAGGAGTCAGAATATTTGAGGCCCGTTTAAGAAGCCCGTCTGGGTTTCATCGGCGGCGGCGGATCCTCCTAGGCCGTTGCCATTGGCTCGCTTCTGCACTCCACCCATAATCTTTTACCGAGTAGTGTAGGTCACCTGGACAAGCATGCTCTGAGATTCTACCACCAGGATCTCCTGAGCCCGGAGGGTCAAGATAAGCCGCAACACCTGGGATATTGTCTCCGACGCTGCTACCAGCGTGTCCTGAGGACAGCAGATCATGACCAGCCGCAACACCCACTCCTTGAATACTCTTTCTCCGAAAATTCTTCCCCCACTCTTGGTTTGAGGATTCTGCAGCAGAGGACTCTGCAGGTGTAGCAAGACAAGTAACGGTAAGTTGGTGACAGTAGCTTCCTGAAGCCAAACATGTTGCGTGATGCAAAGCAAGGAATAGCACTTTAAGCAAGCAATCTGATTAATCATCATGTGATTCTTTCTAACATACAACAGCTACTACGCAGAAAATGTAACTGACGCATTTCTAAAGTCGTTGCGGCTGCTATAATCAGTTGGAGCTATGAATAACTGAGAACCAACAGCAAGTAAGCCTACTTCTTGTCAGGACAGACCTTGCGAGTGAAGGCCGGTTTCCACAGCTTCGGCGATAGGCCAAGGTTCAGCTTCAGCCATGGGCGACGGTGGAAGCACCGGCTCACCGCTGGGTCCGCCCTCCAATAGTTCCCTCTCCCTGGACGAGGTCGGGCCTTGAACTTCAACTTCATCTTCCACTTCGGATTCAAATCCAGAGGGGAACATTCTTGAGAGCTCGGATGCGGTCCCATATCTCCCGGGGAGGTCAGGTTTACGCGAGAAGAAGCGGTCGAGCCCGGATTTGGTTGGTCTTGACATTGCGCACCACCCGCCGTGAGGGAGGGCGGAGGAGACGGTCTACCAAGGACTGAGTGCTTTCTTTTGTGTGTACTACTACTAGCAGAGAGCTCGCGGAGTTAAAGGTGAAATGACAGGTCAGTAGATGCTGGGTGGTACAGTATCAATTTAATACCTTTGCTTCTGAAGTGTGTATAGCATGTGTAATAAGGGGACGTAAGCTGGCAGTAAGGATTTAAATACTGTATTATTGCTTAGTTGGAAGAGAGAGAATAGGAGAGAGAAGGAAAGCAAAGCGGGCTGAGCTCCAAGAACATTTGTGAGAGTGGAAGGTGGGCCATATGTTGACAAAGTAGTACTTTCTTATAGCCAATTATTATACGTGTTAGCTATTACATTGGCCGTGAATGGCATGGCAACATGTTATAGCCAGCAGCTGGCTCTATTATTAACCATGCTCGTACAACCACCTTCTGACGGTCTTCGAAATTAGTGCATGCTTTCGACTAACTAGTCAGATTGCTCTCATCCTCAACTTTAATGTTCTCCTTTTTCCTTTTTTGTTTTCCTACTTTCGCACATCAACCACCGGCCGCACCCCCCCCCACCCCTCCCTCAAAAAGATTCGACATTTCAAAAAAAAAGTTCAAAATTTGTAAGAAAGGTTTGAAAAAAGTGGAATATAGTGTTCAAATCTTGACGCTGGACTATGTTCTGACATAATCTCCTCTTCCTAAAAAATGGTAGCAACTATGGGCTGGAGTGGTACGAGCCTGCGATGACCAGTACACATGGTTCAGAGTTTGGATTCGTAGGCGTTGCACTGTGTCTCGTGCATTTTTTTGTCGCTCCAATCGGCGGGCCGGAAGGAAAAAATACAAATAAGAAAACAACGCGAAAACAAGAAAACGACATATCTCATATTTTGGAATGGAGGAAGTAGATGTGATATAGTGAGATCCTTTTTAGAACGAAAACTGTAGCAAAAGTTTGCTGCATCTGGCAGAAGACCTAAATTAGCATGTAAAAGTTGGTATTTGATGCGGGCGGTTGCAACTGCTTCATATCGAGAGCGCTTGGTGAAGAATATCTGATCGGATTCCGACGATTCCTCCCCG
>NW_021204365.1:0-809 GCF_002162155.2 Triticum dicoccoides
AAAGTACATAGTGGATGGTGGCTTGAGGTCGCGACGCGCTGGTAAAAAACCATCGGGGGGAAATATGCCAGCAAGGATGCTATGTGAGCCTGGAGAAGAAACAAATAATGAAGAGATGAACTGACGTGGTTGACGCTGCCACATCTTCACACACAGACGCCGCTAGGGAGAAGTCGCCTCGTGAAGTACATCGGGGCGAGGATGTGAAGGAAAACTGTTTTTATTCGAAGCCTCGAAGGCAAATTTTGTGAAGATATATTGATTCAGGGAAGATGAAGAGGAACCATCGGGATAGGCTTCTGAATATGGGCGACGTCACTACTCCGGCAGGCCGCTCAAATGCCTCCTCGATTAATCTTATGGAACGTGTGGGATAGTGGGAATTAACTGAAAGTACATAGTGGATGGTGGCTTGAGGTTGCGACGCGCTGGTAAAAAACCATCGGGGGGAAATATGCCAGCAAGGATGCTATGTGAGCCTGGAGAAGAAACAAATAATGAATAGATGAACTGACGTGGTTGACGCTGCCACATCTTCATACACAGACGCCGCTAGGGAGAAGTCGCCTCGTGAAGTACATCGGGGCGAGGATGTGAAGGAAAACTATTTTATTCGAAGCCTTGAAGGCAAATTTTGTGAAGATATATTGATTCAGGGAAGATGAAGAGGAACCATCGGGATAGGCTTCTGAATATGGGCGACGTCACTACTCTGGCAGGCCGCTCAAATGCCTCCTCAATTAATCTTATGGAACGTGTGGGATAGTGGGAATTAACTGAAAGTACATAGTGGATGGTGGCTTGAGGTC
>NW_021204366.1:0-1458 GCF_002162155.2 Triticum dicoccoides
GGTATGTGAGGTTATCTTGGAGATCAAGCGTTTCGTGGTCCACTCCGCGGATGGGATCCGAGAAGCAACGCCTGAGTTGAGAGACGTGGAAGACATCATGAACTCGAGAAAGATGTGGAGGTAATTCCAATTGGTAGGCAACCTCTCCTCGTTTAGCGAGAATGCGAAAAGGACCAATGTAACGAGGAGCCAACTTGCCCTTGATACCGAAACGATGGGTACCCTTCAAAGGAGTAACCCGAAGGTAAGCTTGGTCGCCAATTTCATAAGTCATATCCTTATGATGACGATCATACTGACTCTTTTGACGAGATTGGGCTGTTTTCAAATTCTCACGAATGATGCGAACTTGCTCTTCTGCCTCCTGGATCATGTCCGGTCCAAAGAATTGTCTTTCACCGGTTTCTGACCAGTTCAAAGGTGTTCGACATCTTCGTCCATAGAGAACCTCAAAAGGAGCTTGCTTGAGGCTGGATTGGTAGCTATTGTTATAGGCAAACTCGGCAAAAGGAAGACATTTCTCCCAATCCATACCGAATGAGATAACGCAAGCTCGGAGCATGTCTTCGAGAATTTGATTGACCCGTTCCACCTGACCACTCGACTGAGGGTGGAAAGCGGTACTGAAGGAAAGATGGGTTCCCATGGCAGTTTGGAAACTCTCCCAGAAATGAGAAGTGAAAAGACTGCCACGGTCTGAATTGATCTCTAGTGGAACACCATGAAGTGACACTATTCGAGAAACATATAAGTCAGCAAGCTGACTAGCAGTGATACTCTCTGGAACAGGGAGGAAGTGAGCCACTTTGGAAAGACGATCAACGACTACGAAGATAGCGTTATTCCCTCTTTTGGTCCTGGGAAAACCGGTGATGAAGTCCATACCAACTTTATCCCATTTCCATTCAGGAATAGCTAAAGGCTGAAGGGTGCCAGCAGGTCTTTGATGCTCTGCCTTAACGCGACGACAAACGTCACATTTAGCAATGAACTCAGCGATTTCTCTCTTCATCCTAGTCCACCAGAACCTCTGGCGTAGATCCTGATACATCTTAGTACTACCGGGATGAATCGTGAGAGGAGATTCATGTGCCTCCTTAAGAATCAACTGCCGAAGATGTTGCTTCTTGGGAACCACCAAGCGATTCTCAAAGAAAACAACACCGCGATCATCCATAGAGAAACATCCACCAACTCCTTTCTTAATGTTCCTCTTGATCCGGGTAATCCCCGTATCATGTTTCTGGGCTTCGATGATAAGATCCACAAGGGTAGGTTTCGCCACCAAGGTAGAAAGGAATCCGCGAGGCGCAATGTGAAGGTTAAGCTTACAGAATTCCTCATGGAGAAGTGGTTGGCCTTGCTGCAACATGAGATTGTTGCAATAGGATTTACGGCTTAGAGCATCAGCCATGACATTGGCTTTGCCTGGGGTGTAGGTAATCCCTAGATCATAAT
>NW_021204367.1:0-1154 GCF_002162155.2 Triticum dicoccoides
TTTGCTCGTTTCCGTGCCGTAGCACCCCCGCCCACATTCCCGAGCACCGCCGTCCGCCATGGCCGCGTAGCTCTCCTGACCTGAGCCCCTCTGCTCGAACCCGTGGCACCAGCGCGCTTCTGGTGGCCCGCGGATGCCGTCTGGACCATCAGCTTCTCCCCTAGCGCGCCGCAGCCCCAACCCCGCACATGGCCGAACTCCGGCCGCCGCCAGGAGCCCGTTTCCGGCGAACCCCGGCCTCCCTGTGCCCAGCTGCATGCGCCACTAGATGCGCGGGAGCACGGGCTCCCTCTTGGTGCCCTCAGCGCGACCAGCCGCGGGCTGTAGCGCCATCCCGAGAAACTCCGGCGAGGTCCCGCCGTCGCCATGGTCGCCGGCGTCACTAGCCGACGTGGCCGCGTGATTAGCACTAATCACGGCCAGATAACCTCCCCAGAGCCGCTGACATATGGGCCCCACGCCCTTATTTAATCCTTATCTTTTTCTGTTAAGTTTTAATCTAACCACCATGGGCCCACACGTCAGCTTTGACCAAGCTGACGTGGCTGTTGACCTGGTCCCACCTGTCATTGTCACTAACCAGCACTAGTCACTGACCAGTGGGCCCCACTGGTCAGGTTTGACCTGGGGTGCCCAGTTGACTCTGCTGACGTCACAGTGACGTGGGGCTGAAGCAATAAGTATTTTCTGGATTTAAAAATATTCAGGAAATTCCAGAAAATAGCTAAAACTTCAATAAATCATAGAAATTCAACCGTAACTCCAAATTAAATAAATTATATATGAAAAATTATCAGAAAAATTCAAGGAATCCATCTGTACCATTTTCATGCATGTTAGAACAACTTATCACTACTGTTTAGGACAAATGAATTAAATGGCATTTGAATAATCACATATGGAGTTTGAATTTGAATTTTGTATTCAAACCAACTTCATTTAATCTGTTGCTAGTTGCATTAGCTCAAAACACATTCATATTGCCATGTCATAGCATGCATCATTTTGTGCATTGCATTGATTGTGTTCTTCTTTGTTGCCGGTATCTGTTCCCTCCCGGTAGACGATGTTCCGACGTTGTGATCGTTGACACTGATGAAGACTCAATGTTATCTTCAGAAGTGCCAGGCAAGCAAAACCCCCTTGTTCATTCC
>NW_021204368.1:0-1909 GCF_002162155.2 Triticum dicoccoides
ACTCCTCCCATTGGTCATTTCTCGACGAGTACACTTGTACCATGTATGCACATCGTGGGGTGTTACCCTTGCCCGTATTTCAGAAGAGGAGCGTGTCATTTTTTAGCGACACGACAGGATTGAAAACAAGGTACGTCATACGTGTTGCACTTGCACACGAGTCGGGAGAACTCCTAGCGGCTCAGCTGGCAAGGCTTCCAAAATCCATCAGCAATCAGGCCCGGCCCAATAGCACGTTCGAGCTCTCGGACACAAAATGTCTGATTGCTATCGATACTCGATAGCACTCTGTACAAAAACAATAGAGAAAAGGATCTTTTATTTAAGGGAAATGAGTCCCTTCAACCACGGATCTTGTGAGAGCATCTGCCGCCTCCATGTCCGTCACATAGGCTCTTAATCATACGACCGGGGGTCAACCCCTCTGAGTCCACGTTCTGCAACTGGTTCATTGCTTCAGAAAGATGTTTTGCAACTGGTCCATTGTTTCAGAAAGAGGTTCTACAACTGGCCCCTTGTTGCCAACCGACCAAGGGCTAGATCCCGCAACACAACATATGTTGCAAAAAAATCCTGCAACACAACCCATGTTGCAATCCCAGAATACAACCTATGTTGCAAAAAACACAACACAACTTCTGTTGCGAATGTCTCCACAACAAAACATATGTTGCAAAGTAGACAAAGATGTTTGGCTGATCGATTGTGTCATATCCGACAGCTCACGAGGCGGTGGATTGTTTAAAAAGATCCACCGGCCGATGCGTAGCAACTGCCTTTATTTAATGTAATTTTGTTCATGAATTCCGAGCTACTACCTCTGTTTGAACTGCCGAAACATCTTATATTTTGGTACGGAGGGAGTACCTAGGATAGCAAGGCTGGGTACTTCTCTTTCTCAAGGAAGACATATTTGGTCGGCCATGCCACATGAATCCATGATGCTCTTGTAATACCAGTGAACATTGCGATTGATCAATAAAGCTGGTTGTCTTTGCTAAAAAAAACTAAGTATAAAAACATGATAGGAAAACAACGTTGCCATCAGCATCATCAATAGAAAATATAACCAGCAGCTACGTGAAGAAAGAATTTGTTATGGTTTACATCGTGCGTGATAAAACCATCTTACATTTATTATTCAGCATACAAGATGAACACAGTGTTCTTGTGTTGTGTTTGTGTTCAACAACTCTATCACTAGCTACAATTACCATTTTTGCCTCACGAGCACAAACAAAAGAATAATACATTACCTTCCCAGGCCCGGCGAAGAGTTCGGCCATACTCGGCGTGAGCAATCTGGAGGCTCCTCGGCAAGGTGTATAGCTGCTGCGACACCACGCCGATCGACTCCTTGGTCACGGTCGTATTCTACCTTGAAAAGCAAAAGAAAATACTTGTGGTCTGACAACTCATAGTAAGCGGAGCCCGACGCACTCTTCACCGAACTCAACATGAAGATAAAGGCGAAGGAGGCCAGAGCGGAGCAGCCGGAGGAGCCGAATCTGCAGCTGCCGCCCATGCTGCCGGAGCCGGGCACGAAGATCGTCGACATCTCCGACGACGAGTAGCTAGGTGATCGACGTAGTATGTAGGTTTATTTTAGTTTACATGTTTTTGTGTGGATTTGAGAATCTAGTATGAGTTGTCGGCTGCAACTGTGGAAATTTTAGGCATGCCCGGTCAGTGCCCGCGGACGGACGCGTCAACATGCGTTTGAGGGACCGGATTAGCCAAGTCCGGATGTAGATGCTCTAAGATGTGTTGTTTTTGTACTCATGACGAGACAATTAAGCACAACTTCTTCCAATGCAAGTCTGCGCGCTCTACGTGGTCAGTCATCTAAATGGCGTCAAATTTGTACCCCTTCATAAGTGTTGCTAATATTTTTAGTCATTAGTTGGAT
>NW_021204369.1:0-1503 GCF_002162155.2 Triticum dicoccoides
GTTACGACGTTCGTACACACCATAACGATGTGGTGTTCCAGGTGGCGTGAGCTGTGAAACTATTCCACATTGTTTTAATTGAAGACCAAACTCGTAACTCAAATATTTGTCTCCGCGATCAGATCGCAGAAACTTTATTTTCTTGTTACGATGATTTTTCCACTTCACTCTGAAATTCTTTGAACCTTTCAACTATTTCAGACTTATGTTTCATCAAGTAGATATACCCATATCTGCTCAAATCATCTTGTGAAGGTCAGAAAACAACGATGCTTGCCACGAGCAACAGCACTCATTGGATCGCATACATCGGTATGTATTATTTCCAACAAGTCAGTAACTCGTTCCATTGTTCCGAAGAACGGAGTTTTAGTCATCTTGCCCAAAAGGCACGGTTCGCAAGCATCAAATGATTCATAACCAAGTGATTCCGAAGTTCCATCTTTATGGAGTTTCTTCATGCGCTTTACACCGATATGACCCAAACGGCAGTGCCACAAATAAGTTGCACTATCATTATTAACTTTGCATCTTTTGGCATCAATATTATGAATATGTGTATCACTACGATCGAGATCCAATGAACCATTTTCATTGGGTGTGTAACCATATAAGGTTTTATTCATGTAAATAGAACAACAGTTTATTCTCTTACTTAAATGAATAACCGTATTGCAATAAACATGATCAAATCATATTCATGCTCAACGCAAACACCAAATAACATTTATTTAGGTTCAACACTAATCCCGAAAGAATAGGGAGTGTGCGATGATGATCATATCAATCTTGAAACTACTTTCAACACATATCATCACTTCACCCTTAACTAGTTTCTGTTTATTCTGCAACTCCCGTTTCGAGTTACTACTCTTAGCAACTGAACCAGTACCAAATACCGAGGGGTTGCCATAAACACTAGTAAAGCACACATCAAACACCTGTATATCAAATATACCCTTTTTCACTTTGCCATCCTTCTTATCCACCAAATATTTAGGGTAGCTCCGCTTCAAGTGACCATTTCCTTTGCAGTGTAAGCACTCAGTTTCAGGCTTTGGTTCAGCTTTGGGCTTCTTCGTGGGAGTGACAACTTGCTTGTCAATCTACTTGAAGTTCCCCTTTCTTTCCCTTTGCCCTTTTCTTGAAACTAGTGATCTTGTCAACCATCAACACTTGATGCTCTTTCTTGATTTCTACCTTCATTGATTTCAACATCACGAAGAGCTCGGGAATCATTTTCATCATCCCTTGCATACTATAGTTCATCACGAAGTTCTACTAACTTGGTGATGGTGACTAGAGAATTCTGTCAATCACTATCTTATCTGGAAGATTAACTCCCACTTGATTCAAGCGATTGAAGTACCCAGACAATCTGAGCACATGCTCACTAGTTGAGCGATTCTCCTCCATCTTTTAGCTATAGAACTTGTTGGAGACTTCATATCTCTCAACTCGGGTATTTTCTTGAAATATTAACTTCAATTCCTGGAACATCTC
>NW_021204370.1:0-9535 GCF_002162155.2 Triticum dicoccoides
TGATGCTGTTAATGTTGCTGATTTGTTCTTTCGTGAAATTATTCGCTTACATGGTGTGCCAAATACTATTGTTTTAGATCGTGATACTAAATTTCTTAGCCACTTTTGGAGATGTTTATGGGCTAAGTTGGGGACTAAGCTGCTTTTTAGTACTACTTGTCACCCCCAAACTGATGGACAAACTGAAGTAGTCAATAGAACATTGTCTACTATGCTTAGGGCTGTTTTGAAGAATAACAAGAAAATGTGGGAAGAATGCTTGCCTCATATTGAATTTGCTTATAATCGTTCATTGCATTCTACTACTAAGATGTGCCCTTTTGAAATTGTGTATGGTTTCCTACCTCGTGCACCTATTGATTTGTTGCCTCTTCCATCTTCAGAGAAGGTTAATTTTGATGCTAAAGAATGTTCTGAATTGATTTTAAAAATGCATGAGTTAACTAAGGAAAACATTGAGCGTATGAATGCTAAATATAAACTTGTTGGAGATAAGGGTAGAGAACATGTTGTGTTTGAGCCTGGAGATCTTGTTTGGTTACATTTGCGTAAAGATAGATTTCCTAATCTGCGCAAATCAAAGCTAATGCCACGTGTTGATGGTCCTCTTAAGGTGTTAGAGAAAATAAATGATAATGCATATAAACTTGAGCTACCTGTAGATTTTGGGGTTAGTCCCACTTTTAACATTGCAGTTTTGAAGCCTTATTTGGGTGAGGAAGATGCGCTTCCGTCGAGGACGACTTCATTTCAAGAAGGGGAGGATGATGAGGACATCAATACCATTGTTACACCCACAGCCCCTACTGTTACATATACTGGACCAATTACTAGAGCTCACGCACGCCAATTAAATTACCAGGTACTTTCGTTTCTTGGTAATGATTCTAATGTTCATGAGATTATGATGCTGCCTAAATTGGATACATTTGTTTTGCTTACAAATGAAGGCCCTAGCTTGGAGAAGGATGAACATTGGAGCAAGAACACACATGGAGTTGATGGCATGTGCAAGGGGATCAAGAACGGAGTTACAAGTGATGATTTCAGGACTTTAAAGCCGCCATAAGGAGTGCATGAAGCCTTGGACGAAATATACAAGATGCCACTTCATAATATTCGTCCATAGGCTATTCTAGGTGTTGCGTCACCTTATTAATGGGCCAGGCCCATGTAATTTCGAAATACTTAAGTATAGGCTATTTTTAGAGTCCGTATGTGTGGGGAAACAAGAGTTAGGGTTGGTTTCGGACCCCACCCTCAAGGGCCACGAAATACCCCCCTCTTCCTCCATATATACAGCCCTTAGGGCGTCGTTTAGACTTTAGGTTTTATTTAGATCAAAAGTTCGCCATAGCTGCAACTTCGCGTACTTCGTTTGTGTCCAACGACCAGACCAAGACGTCACAGAACCCCACCTTGATCAATAAAGCTTTCATCTTATATTCGCAATATCCAGATTGCAATCTCAGTTTCTTGCTTGTTCTTCGTTTGCTCACAGGAAACAGACCCTCGTGGTCAGGTTGATCGTGCTCCGGCGTGGTCAATAACCCTCGGAAGTTGGTTTAGCGATTGCTAAGGCGTGACGTCTCGCACGTTCGTAGTCGGATCGTCAAAGTCGACTCCCACAGAAAACGATAGCCACCATCTCATCGAAACATCGGGACCCTCGCCTCTATCACCAACTATGTATATTTTTCCCTTATGTATTACATGGGTTGTGTGAAGATTACCTCACTTGCGACATTGCTTTCAATGCGGTTATGCCTCTAAGTCGTGCTTCGACACATGGGAGATATAGCCGCATCGAGGGCGTTACAAAAGCGCTCCCGAGGACACATGGAAATTATCGTCAAGCTAGTTTTCATCACGTTCATATGATTCGCGTTCGGTACTTTGATAATTTGATATGTGGGTGGACCGGTGCTTGGGTATTGCCCTTACTTGGAAAAGCATCCCACTTATGATTAACCTCTATTGCAAGCATCCGCAACTACAACAGAAGTATTAAGGTAAACCTAACCATAGCATGAAACATATGGATCCAAATCAGCCCCTTACGAAGCAACGCATAAACTAGGGTTTAAGCTTCTGTCACTCTAGCAACCCATCATCTACTTATTACTTCCCAATGCCTCCCTCTAGGCCCAAATAATGGTGAAGTGTCATGTAGTCGACGTTCACATGACACCACTAGAGGGATGACAACATACATCTCATCAAAATATCAAACGAATACCAAATTCACATGACTACTCATAGCAAGACTTCTCCCATGTCCTCAGGAACAAACATAACTACTCACAAAGCATATTCATGTTCATAATCAGAGGGGTATTAATATGCATAATGGATCTGAACATATGATCTTCCACCAAGTAAACCAACTAGCATCAACTACAAGGAGTAATCAACACTACTAGCAACCCACAGGTACCAATCTGAGGTTTGGATACAAAGATTGGATACAAGAGATGAACTAGGGTTTGAGATGAGATGGTTCTGGTGAAGATGTTGATGGAGATTGACCCCCTCCCGATGAGAGGATCGTTGGTGATGACGATGGGTGATGATTTCCCCCTCCCGGAGGGAAGTTTCCCTGGCAAAACAGCTCTGCCAGAGCCCTAGATTGGTTCCGCCAAGGTTCTGCCTCGTGGCTGCGGAGTTTTGTCCCATGATCTTGCTTATGATTTTTTTTTCTCGATGAATGACTCTATATAGCCAAAGATGGGCATCGGAGGGCCACCAAGGGGGCCACGAGGCACGGGGGCACGCCCAGGGGGTAGGGCGCGCCCCCACCCTCATGGACGGTGGGTGGCCCCCTCTGGTACTTTCTTCGCCCAATATTTTTTATATATTATGAAAATAATTCCCGTGGAGTTTCAGGACTTTTGGAGATGTGCATAATAGGTCTCTAATATTTGCTCCTTTTCTAGCCCGGAATTCCAGTTGCCGGCATTCCCCCTCTTCATGTAAACCTTGTAAAATAAGAGAGAAAAGGCATAAGTATTGTGACATAATGTGTAATAACAACCCCTAATGCAATAAATATCGATATAAAAGCATGATGCAAATGGACGTATCAACTCCCCCAAGCTTAGACCTCGCTTGTCCTCAAGCGAAAGCCGAAATCGAAAAATATGTCCACATGTTTAGAAATAGAGGTGTCGATAAAAATAAAATACGGACATGAGGGCATCATGATCATTCTTAGAACAGCAACATATACATATATATTGTCATATGATCTCTTATGCTAAAGTAACAATTCAATCACAATTCCAAGTATGAACCATAAACTTCATTGAGAACCAACAAACTCTAATCTCGGTCATTGAGGCAATTGCAATTTATCATAACATCAGAAAGAGTCAATAAGAGCTTTTCAGCAAGTCCACATACTCAACCATCATTTAGTCTTTCACAATTGCTAACACTCACGCGATATTTATGGTTATGAAGTTTTAATCGGACACAGAGAAAGATAGGGGCTTATAGTTTTGCCTCCCAACCTTTTACCTCAAGGGTAATGTCAACAATAATAGTTCATGAAAACTCACATCCAATTAGCTATATATATCAGGACCTTTCCAACACATTGTGCTTGCGAAAGGATAAAATGTAAAAAGGAAAGGTGAAGATCACCGTGACTCTTTGCATGAAGTAAAAGACAATAATAAAAGATAGGCCCTTCGCAGAGGAAGCAGAGGTTGTCATGTGCTTTTATGGTTGGATGCACGAAAGCTTAATGCAATAGAACGTCACTTTATATTGCCACTTGTGATATGGACCTTTATTATGCAGTCCATCGCTTTTATTTCTTCCACATCACAAGATCGTATAAATCTTATTTTCTCCGCACTAATAAATCATACATATTTAGAGAGCAATTTTTATTGCTTGCAACGATGACAACTTACTTGAAGGATCTTACTCAATCCATAGGTAGATATGGTGGACTCTCATGGCAAAATTGGGTTTAGGGATATTTGGAAGCACAGGTGGTATCTCTACTTATTGCAAAGAATTTGGCTGGCATAAGAGGGAAAGGCAAGCTCAACATGTTGGATGATCCATGACAATATAATTTATCTTAGATGTAAGAAAACATAACCCATTACGTTGTCTTCCTTGTCCAACGTCAACTCTTTAGCATATCATACTTTAATGAGTGCTCACAATCATAAAAGATGTCCAAGATAGTATATTTATATGTGAAAACCTCTCTTTCTTTATTACTTCCTATTAATTGCAATGATGGCCAAAACTATGTTTGTCAACTCTCAACAACTTTTATTCATCATATTCTTTATATGTGAAGTCATTACTCTCCATAAGATCCATATGATCTCTTTATTTCTTTTTCTTTTATTCTATTCCCTCAAGATCATAGCAAAATAATCAAGCCCTTGACTCAACACTAATCTTTATTATATAAAGCTCACGGACTCGATTACATAGAAGGATCAAAAAGCAAAACTAAAAACTAGATCATACTAAAACTTTATTCTACTAGATCAAGATATTACCAAAAGGATCGAACTAAGAAAAATGGTAAAGATAAAAGTGATGGTGATACGATACCGGGGCACTCCCCCAAGCTTGGCAGTTGCCAAGGGGAGTGCCCATACCCATATGTTTATGTCTCTTCCTTCGGGGTTGGTGATGATGGAGTTGTTGATGGCGTGTGCTTCTTCCTTAATTTGCGCTTGAGGATAGAATTTTGCTCCCTTAGGTCCTCGATCTCCCGCTCAAGGCTTAATACCTTTTTGCATAGTTCTTGTTTGTTCTCCTGCAAGAGACGAAAAGGGATAAACTCGATCTTAGGTTTCTTTGCTCTGTTGGGGAGGCTTGACTTTTTGAACTCCACATGCATGTCCCCAGGTTGAGGTAATGGGACTTCATCCTCATCTGAGCTCGTCTCTTCCTTTCCCTTAGGCTCATAGTCTTCTTCTTCCTCCGTGGTCCAACCACGATGCTCCAAGTCCCCGTAGACCTTATGATTTGTAAGGTAATCAGCCACGTAGCTTTCTCCCTCCGAATCTTGGGATAACATATTGCTCTAATCTGCGACAGAAACAACTCAAAACAAAAACAGGAGATATTCGCGTGATACGGTGGTCAAAACCTTCGGGAGATTATATAATGAATTTTTACTGACTGAAAGAAGTATCGTGCAAGAAAACGGAGTCCGAAGAGCACACGAGCTGCCCACGAGGCAGGGGGCGCGCCTAGAGGGGTAGGGCGCGCCCTCCACCCTCGTGGAAGCCTCGTGTCCTTTTCGGACTGCTTCTTATTTTCCTATTTTCTTAAATATTCCAAAACGGAGAAAAATTGCCATTATAATTGTTTTGGAGTCAGATTACTTACTGTACCACGTACCTATGCCTTTTCGGAGTCTGGAACGTTCTGGAAAGTGTCCCTTATGTATTCCTCCGGGGTTCGGTTTCAATAACATTAGTTTCAACATTTATGGGATTACCTGAGATATAATGTTTGATTCTTTGACCGTTTACCACCCTCGGATTTGTGCCTTCGAAGTTGTTGCTTTTTATGGCACCGGAACGATAGACCTCCTCGATGATGTAAGGACCTTCCCATTTAGAGAGGAGTTTTCCTGCAAAAAATGTTAAACGAGAGTTGTATAACAATACATAATCACCTACATTAAACTCATGCTTTTGTATCCTTTTATCATGCCATCTTTTAACTTTTTCTTTAAATAGTTTGGCATTCTCATAGGCCTGGGTTCTCCATTCATCAAGTGCTAATGTCAAAAAGCCTCTTCTCACCGGCAAGTTTGAAATCATAATTGAGCTCTTTAATGGCCCAATATGCCTTATGTTCTAATTCAAGAGGTAAGTGACATGCTTTACCATAAACCATTTTATATGGACACATACCCATAGGATTTTTATATGCGGTTCTATAAGCCAATAATGCATCATCAAGTATCTTGGACCAGTTCTTTCTGGATCTATTGACAATCTTTTGCAAAATTAATTTAAGCTCTCTATTGCTAAGTTCTACTTGACCACTAGACTGTGGATGATATGGAGATGCAATTCTATGATTAACATCATACTTAGCAAGCATTTTATGGAAAGCACCATGAATAAAATGTGAACCACCATCAGTCATTAAGTATCTAGGGACTCCAAACCTCAGAAAAATAACTTCTTTAAGCATCTTATAGAGGTGTTATGATCAGCACTACTAGTTGGAATAGCTTCTACCCACTTAGTAACGTAATCAACCGCAACTAAAATATGTGTATACCCATTATAGGAAGGAAACGGTCTCATATAATCAAAGCCCCAAACATCAAATGGTTCAATAACAAGTGAATAATTCATAGGCATTTCTTGATGTCTACTAATATTACCAATTCTTTGACATTCATCACAAGACAAGACAAACTTACGGGCATCCTTGAAGAGAGTAGGCCAATAAAAACCGGATTGCAATACCTTATGTGTAGTTCTGTCTCCAGCATGGTGTCCTCCATAAGCCTCGGAGTGGCACTTGCGTAGGATCTGTTCCTGTTCATGCTCAGGTACACAACATCTAATAACACCATCTACTCCTTCTTTATAAAGGTGTGGATCATCCCAGAAGTAATGTCTTAAATCATAGAAGAACTTTTTCTTTTGCTGGTATGTGAAACTAGGTGGTATAAACTTAGCAATAATATAATTAGCAAAATCAACATACGATGGAGCGATAGGAGAAGCATTTATCACAGCTAATTGTTCATCAGGAAAGCTATCATCAATAGGTAGTGGGTCATCAAGGACATTCTCTAACCTAGACAAGTTGTCTGCAAAGGGGTTCTCAGCTCCCTTTCTATCAATAATATGCAAATCAAATTCTTGAAGCAAGAGAACCCATCTAATAAGTCTAGGTTTAGCATATTTCTTTTCCATAAGATATTTAATAGCAGCATGATCAGTGTGAACAGTTACTTTAGAATCAACGGTATAAGGTATGAACTTATCACAAGCAAATACAACTGCTAAAAATTCTTTTTCAGTAGTAGCATAATTTCTTTGAGCATTGTCTAGAGTTTTGCTAGCATATTGAATAACATTTAATTTCTTATCAACTCTTTGTCCTAGAACAGCTCCTACAACATAATCACTAGCATCACACATAATTTCAAATGGTAAATTCCAATCAGGAGGCTAAACAATAGGTGCAGAAATCAAAGCTTTCTTAAGTATTTCAAATGCATCTACACAATCATCATCAAAGACAAAAGGGACATCTTTTTGTAAGAGATTAGTCAGAGGCTGAGAAATTTTAGAAAAGTCCTTAATGAACCTCCTATAAAAACCGGCATGACCAAGGAAACTTCTTATACCTTTAATGTCCTTAGGACACGACATCTTTTCAATAGCATCAACTTTAGCTTTATCAACTTCAATACCTGTCATGGAATTGTCACGGCAGATGTCCTTAGTGTCAGGACTTAGTCGCGAGGCCAACGCATCTATGTGGTAGCTTGAGAGGGGTTGAGCGGGACGAGAGACACGATGTTTTACCCAGGTTCGGCCCCTCACGGTGGAGGTAAAAGCCTACATCCTGCTTCATTGATATTGATGATGATGATCATGGTTACAAGAGTGCTCTATCTCGAGAGCTATTGTCTAAACCTAACTTGTCCAACTTGTGGAACTTGTCAACCTTGTCTCTTTTGGGGAGCCCTGCCCCTCCTTATATATGTTGAAGGGGCGGTTTACATGTGGAGTCCTATTAGGATTAGGACTAGTCTATCTCTAATACAAACCGGATACAAGTCTAGGTCTTAACTCCTTGTAAGATAATATTCCTCCTGCCTTCCTCTTAAACCGGCCCACCGTTAACGTGAACCGGCCTTCTGGGCCTTGGGCCTTGTCATCCGTCTGTCTCGCATGCCGGATCACCAGTGAGTCATAATGACCAGGTGGGTTGCTTGTAAACCGCCAGGTCAGGGCGGGTCGCCAGTAACTCGCCAAGTGTCAGCGGGGTCTTCAGATAAACCGCCAAGTCCGGCCGGGTTAACTTCCGGCCGGTTTACACCGCGGGGTATATCCCCGACGTTAGCCCCCAAGTTTAGCTTGGATTTATTCATGGTATATGCTGCAAAATAAACAGAAGAACAAATTTGACAGGTTATGCTCCGGGTTAAAAAAATTGTAAACCGGTAACTGATCATCCTTAAGTCCTTGTTATTTCCTCCTTCTGGGAAATCCGGGTCAACAAACCAGCTTCATAATCAATTTGCCGACATTGGCTTGTCACCGAGAAATATTGTGAAGAATAACTCCTTTGATTCAGCTCCGCCGGTTTAAGAAATATGGGTCTGAAAATACTTATCTGATATTCAACCGGTTTGAGGATGTAAAACTTGCCGGTTTAATATTACCAAAATGGCCGGTTTATAAATATTGATGGCACCGGGTCATAATTGTTGTCAACACCGGGTTATGTAATTGATCTTCCTGATTTGCTCAAAAACTAGTAAAATGAAGATATTCCTCCTTTATATGCATAATACCTGTAGCCCCCAAGTCTTAAGAAGAGAACATAGTGATAACTTAAGACTTGCTCCAATAAGTGTTTCAACCTTGAAGAAATCCGGTTTGTTCATCTCAAAACTGAATACTCCATATATGTAGCCCCCAAGTGCCGGGTTGTCATGCTTGCAGCAACCTGGGACTTGTAATTACTTGATGCTCATAAAAACTTCAACCAGTGTAGCCCCCAAGGGCCGGGTCATTATGCAATAATGAGCAGGGACTTTGTAAGTATAATCTTGTAAACTTTGAACAGCAACGTGTAGCCCCCAAGGGCCGGCTTAGTAAGATAATACTGAACCGGGACTTGATATATATACTTTAATGAAAATAACATATTATAATGTAGCTTCCATCATAGGGCTTGAACCCATGTCCACAAGGTTAAGAGTTTTGTGCTTTACCAACTGAGCAATGGATTCTTCAATATTATGGACAAAAACTTGTGTACCTTGAATTGTTGACAGGAGCAATTGGTAGCCCCCAAGGGCCGGCTCATTATAATACGATGAGTCGGATCTTCAATAAGACTAGTGAAAATGACTTTGAATTAGCCCCCAAGTGTCATGGTGCATGCTTGCAGCGACATGAGACTTGCATGTAATTTCAATTTGAATAATGTAGCCCCCAAGTGCCGGGTTGTAAGCCTGCAGCGACTCGGGACTATTCCTTCCATTGTAGAATAAATCATATCCTTTGATAAAAGAGTAGACATTGCGCTATAGAGACTTTGAAAACCTTAATAATAAAAATCCAGCCATGTTGGCTATTCAAGATAATATAATCCAGTATGAAAACCTTATTCATTCAACATCATAATGAAATTTCAGCCAAGTTTGGCTATTTGAATAATATAACCCAATGATTTATAAGCGCATGATTCCAATGGCGCAATCCAAATATATACTGGCAACTTGTTGTCCAAAGCCAGGCCGGTTTAACAAATCTGTTTCTGCATACAACAAGTTTAAAGTATC
>NW_021204370.1:9545-36621 GCF_002162155.2 Triticum dicoccoides
TGGCGGTTTACCGCCGGACGGGTCATAATACCCAACATATAACCCGGGTTTATAACCAAGGCTGCACTTAAGAATAATCAAATATGAAATATATCATATCTGTGACATTGAATCACATCGTTGGTTTTACCAACTTTTTGTAGTAAGGGTGATAACCCAAATCTTGAGTACTGATAACTCCTTCCATATTGGGTCGGTTTATAATAAAACCGTGCCGGGTTGTGATAAACACCGTGTTACTCCATAAGAGGATGTTAACAACAAGGATCAAACCGGGCAAATAGTCTCCGGATTGACGTGAACTGTGTTCCGTCAATTGATTGGTTAAAAAACTTTGTCGGTTTAAAAAACGCAATAAAAAGCAAAAAAAACCTTCAAAGAAAAGTGTAAATCAAGTGCAATGACAAAACGTTGCAAAAAAAGGTTTATTTGAGCTAATCAGATGGTGTTACCATGGCCGAACACGACCAAGCTCCCGTTAGGTGTAACTATGGTTCTAGTCAGCCAGGTCCCCAAATGAAACCGTGGCATTTATGCCGATCAAGTGGCATGGTCATGGTTCGGGTTCGACCAAGCCCCCAAGTGATTCTGTGGCCTTAGGCCGATCAAAAGGCATGAGTGGTTCAGACGTGACCAAGTCCCCAAGTGATCTGGTGGCTCTCGCCTATCAAGAGGTATGGTATTGGTTCGGACACGACCAATCCTCCAAGTGATATAACACAATGCTTTTAAAAAGCAAACTCAAGGGGTAAACCGGAGGCCGCTTTAGAACAACTCCGTGTAACCACACATGATGTAAAAGACCAGAGACCCCGCTTTATGAAGCAGAAGCCCCCATGTGATCAATAATATGTCAGGCCAGTAAGGCGGGATACCCATGTTTGAACCGTGCATCATGGCAGCAGGTCCTCTTTGGCAATTTTTAACTTTTTGCAAGAGATAAATTCTTCTTGAACCGGGATCTTGAACCAGACATGGAGACCTTCAAAGCTTTGTGGGAGACATCTTTCCCTTGAACCGGATTTTAAACCAGAATCTTCATTTTTAGCCGGAAATTTTCTGACGGCCTTTAAACTCGAACTTGCGAGAAGTTAATTCCTTTTTGAACCGGAAATTCTTAAACCGGATTTGAGAGCTTCAGAGCTTTGTCGGAGAACAAATTTCCCTTGTACCGGATTGTAAACCGGAATCCTTTTCTGATGACCCGAAACTTCTTCATTGAGCCGGGATTTTGTAACTGTCAAATACTTATTAATCCGGAAATCTTCTGACAGCACGATGTGAATCCGGGACCGGGTTATCTTTCCCTCCAACGTATTGGGGTTCTTGACTTCACTGAAAACCGGCAACATTTGCTAAGTCATACCATTGTAGCCCCCAAGTCTCAAGGTGACTCGAGGAGTTGTCTTGAGATTCTCCATATTTGACCGTGATATAAACCGGCATAACTTGTGTATCATTGGTGTTGACAGCACGATGTGAATCAATAGAAGGTTGAGGTGACTGCGGCGGGTTATAAATGATCCCGTATGAGCCGTGTCAGCAACTCGGCCAATGGTTCCTTCCAACTGGATCCTTGAAATTTTAACCAAACTATAGTAGCGGCGACTTGTGTGCATGTCCGTTGAACCATCCAGTGCAGACGATGGTTGATGATAATTTGCCTCCATTTTGTTGAAAGAAAAAACCGGGCTACCCAAGATGTGACTTGCTCATACTCAATAAACAGCTCATGCAGACAGGTGCGGCCCGATATGTTGATGTAGACCAGGCCGCGAGAGACGGACGACAAGGACGACCGCAACATCAGAGGCAGCTCGGACAGATGAGTCGGCCGCGGCATTGTAAGCTGATGCGGACGAGGAAGATCGGCACCGGTGTCATAAACCGGCTCGGACGGGCGAGTTAATCGCGGGCGCGGTCCCGGCAAGCTGATGTAAACCGGGCCACAGGGACGGCGACCTTCTCACGTTCATTCACTGGGTGGTAGGACACGGATGAAACGCCAGTGCAGAACGTTGCTAGCGCGTGCTCCATGCCCGTAACACAGCGCCTCATTTGTAATGAACAATTGTCCTTCATAAACAGTATTGCAGACCAAGGCAAAGATAAACTGCTCTTTGATAAAAATAATATGTGCTAATAAAATATATTTCATATGGGTATCACCTGATGTGTTTAGGCCAGAAATAACCCGCCATGAAGTTGATGATAATTGTATGAAGCTGAAATTAATGACGGGTGAACCGGCCGCAGTGTGGTAAACCGGTGCGGACGGGTGAGTCGGCCGTGATGTTTGTAAACCGGCACGGACAATGAGTCGGCCACATGCGTGGATGGATGTAAACCGAACAACGGGGGCGGCGATTTGCATGTGTATCCGTCGAGCAGCATGGCCCGGAAGAACGCCACTGCAAAACTATGCTGGCACGCGCTCCATGTCCGCGGTATAACAATACATTTGTCATAAATAATTATCCTGCATAAAAACATTGCAGCAAAGATAAATTGTTTTTTGACAAAAAACAATACGTGTTAAAAGTAGATTCGGATGAATATCACCTGATTTATCCGGACGACAAATGATCCGTGCGCAGGCTAGAATTTGATCGGACCAAATATCAGTGTAGATGTGCCATGCCTGGCTGTTATTCTGTCTTTCTTTTCCTCTTTCTTTCCAATAATGGACAAGGCAGCTGCTCCCCTTTTTTCCTTTCTTTAATCAGCCTGAGCAACTTTTGCAACCGATGATAGATCTTGCTAGACGTAGCACATGTTGGTAAAAAGCAAAAGGCTGGACTAGCACTCTGTACTAGCGCAAGTACTAGTGCCTTCACACGTACCAATGGATAATGGAGTAGTAGCTGATGACTTGACTTCGGTTTTCGCACACATAGTAACAGCGGTAGATCAGTGTTTGCCTCGGGACTTGATTTCCGTGTGAGCGGTAGGTATATTGACGCTGCGTACGGAGCAGCAGTTTCAACGCGTCGGAACATCGGAACACCAAGGACGGCTACAGCCTTTTTAGATTTCGGCTGGGTGGAGCGGATAAAGAGTTGCGGCTATGACAACTCGGTGAAACCTGTGGTCGGACAGACCGTCTGAACTTTTATCAGCCTCGGAGTAGGAACGTGTCAGATAAATCACCTCCTGCTAAAATCTCATTCGGACTCGGCGGATTATCACAGCACATGAGGCGGCCATACACCATGTAACCTAAAACAGTCTCAATCTCATATCCGCCGCCCAAAAACACTTTGTCAATCTTAACTGATGAACTTATAATTGATGTGACTTTTCCACGTCAGCTTCCATTGAAACGGAAAATCGTGAACTTCTCGAACCCTAGAAAAAGATCCCTTCAAGAACTCAATACCACCGTGCGCTGGCCCCACGGTGGGCGCCAACTGTCGTGGAATTGTCACGGCAGATGTCCTTAGTGTCAGGACTTAGTGGCGAGGCCAACACATCTATGTGGTAGCTTGAGAGGGGTTGAGCGGGACGAGAGACACGATGTTTTACCCAGGTTCGGCCCCTCATGGTGGAGGTAAAAAGCCTACATCCTGCTTCATTGATATTGATGATGATGATCATGGTTACAAGAGTGCTCTATCTCGAGAGCTATTGTCTAAACCTAACTTGTCCAACTTGTGGAACTTGTCAATCTTGTCTCTTTTGGGGAGCCCTGCCCCTCCTTATATATGTTGAAGGGGTGGTTTACATGTGGAGTCCTATTAGGATTAGGACTAGTCTATCTCTAATACAAACTGGATACAAGTCCAGGTCTTAACTCCTTGTAAGATAATATTCCTCCTGCCTTCCTCTTAAACCGGCCCACCGTTAACGTGAACCGGCCTTCTGGGCCTTGGGCCTTGTCATCCGTCTGTCCCGCACGCCGGATCACCAGTGAGTCATAATGACCAGGTGGGTTGCTTGTAAACCGCCAGGTCAGGGCGGGTCGCCAGTAACTCGCCAAGTGTCAGCGGGGTCTTCAGATAAACCGCCAAGTCCGGTCGGGTTAACTTCCGGCCGGTTTACACCGCGGGGTATATCCCCAACAATACCTCTTTCAGAAATTTTATGCCCCAAGACAATACCTTCATTAACCATAAAGTGGCACTTCTCCCAATTCAAGACAAGATTAGTTTCTTCACATCTCTGCAAAACTCGATCAAGGTTGCTTAAGCAATCATCAAAAGAAGTTCCGTAAATGGAGAAATCATCCATGAAAACCTCAAAAATCTTTTCACAAAAGTCAGAGAATATAGCAGTCATACATCTTTGAAAGGTAGCAGGTGCATTACATAAACCAAAAGGCATACGTCTATAAGCAAAGGTACCGAAAGGGCAAGTAAAAGTTGTCTTTTCTTGATCCTCTTTTGACACAGGTATTTGAGAGAAACCAGAATAACCATCTAGGAAGCAAAAATGTGTATGTTTTGATAATCTTTATAACATTTGATCAATAAAAGGTAAAGGATAATGATCCTTTTTAGTAGCTTTATTTAATTTGCGGAAATCAATTACCATTCTATAACATGTAACAATTCTTTGTGGGATCAATTCGTCTTTATCATTCGGAACAGTAGTAATACGTCCCTTCTTAGGGACACAATGGACAGGACTTACCCACTGACTATCAGCAACAGGATAAATTATACCTGCCTCCAGAAGCTTTAGTATTTCATTTCTTACCACTTCTTTCATCTTAGGATTTAACCGCCGTTGGTGATCAACAACCGATTTAGCGTCTTTCTCCAATTTTATTTTGTGCTGGCATAGAGTGGGACTAATGCCCTTAAGATCATCAAGAGTATATCCAATAGAAGCACGGTGCTTCTTCGGAGTTTTCAATAATTTCTTTTCTTCATGCTCTGAAAGGTTAGCACTACTAATAACAAGATATATCTCTTTCTCATCAAGATAAGCATATCTGAGAGTATCAGGTAAAGGTTTAAGCTCAAACACAGGATCACCCTTGGGTGGAGGAGGATCCCCTAGAATTTCAACAGGCAAGTTGTGTTTCAAAATAGGTCCTTGTTTAAATAATACTTCATCTATTTCCCTTCTTTCATTCATAAACATATCATTTTCATGGTCTAGCAAATATTGTTGTAAAGGGTCACTAGGAGGCATGGCAATAGAGGCAAGACCAATAATTTCATCTTTACTATGCAATTCTTTATCATGGGGTTGTCTATGAAATTTAGCAAAATTAAACTCATGAGACATATCCCCTAAACCCACAGAAACAATATCCTTATTGCAGTCTATCTTAGCATTAACAGTATTCAAGAAGGGTCTACCAAATATAATGGGACAAAAGTCATCTTGTGGGGAACCAAGAATAAGAAAATCAGCAGGATATTTAACTTCCCCACACAAGACTTCAACATCTCTAATAATCCCAACTGGTGAAATAGTATCTCTATTGGCAAGCTTAATAGTAACATCAATCTCTTCTATCTCAGCAGGTGCAATATCATGCATAATTTCTTTGTATAAGGAATGAGGTATTGCACTTTCACTAGCACCCATATCACATAAGCCATGATAGCAATGATCTCCTATTTTAACAGAAATAACAGGCATGCCTACAACAGGTCTATGTTTATTTTTAGTATCAGCTCTAGCAATTCTAGCAGATTCATTGCAGAAGTAAATAACATGCCCATCAATATTATCGGCCAAGAGATCTTTAACCATAGCAACACTAGGTTCAACTTTAATCTGCTCAGGGGGTTTAGGTGTCTTAATATTACTTTTGTTGACCATAGTTGAAGCTTTAGCATGATCCTTTATTCTAACAGGGAAAGGTGGTTTCTCAATATAAGCAGTAGGAACAACAGAATCATTATAAGTGATAGTCTTTTCTTTAACTTTAATAGGTGCAACTACTTTTACTTCAATGGGAGGATCATATTTAAACCACTTCTCCTTAGGGAGATCAACATGAGTAGCGAAGGATTCATAGAAAGAAGCTTCTTTCTCAGAGTCAAGTCCATATTTCGTGCTAGATTCACGGAAAGCATCGGTATCCATAAAAGATTTAACACAATCAAACTTAGGTGTTATACCTGACTCCTTAACTTCGTCGAGGTCCCAATCTTTAGAGTTTGTGTTTAATTCTTTCCAATAAATCACATTTGAATTCAATAGTCTTCATCATAAAAGATACAGTACAAGAAGTATCAAGCATGGAGCGATTACTGAGAGAAAGCCGAGCATAAAATTTTTGAATAATCATTTCTTTTGAGAGCTCATGATTGGGGCATGAATACAACATTGACTTAAGCCTCCCCCAAGCTTGAGCGATGCTTTCTCCTTCGCGAGGCCAAAAATTATTGGTAGTTCCATGATTACGATGCATAGGATAAAACTTCTGACGAAATTCCAATTTCAATTGTTGGTAGTTCCATGATCCAATATCATCACATGGCCTAAACCATGTCAATGCATCTCCCTACAAAGATAAAGGGAAGGCCTTCTTCTCGATAACATCCTCGGGCATACATACAAGCTTAAATAATCCACAAACTTCATCCACATAGATTAGGTGCAAATCGAGATGTAATGTTCCGTCACCTATGAAAGGATTAGCTAGCAGTTTCTCTATCATACCCGAAGGAATTTCAAAGTAAAAAATTTCAGTAGGTTCAGTAGGTTGAGGAGAAACTCTTTGCTCTACTGGTCGGGGTGAAGATTCCCCGAACAAGCCCCTCAAAGGATTATGTTCCATAGTAACAAGTGACAGTAAATTTCAGCACACTATATAATTTTTTCCTTACCAAATTCCACCTACCAAAGGCGCTTCACTCCCCACAACGGCGCCAGAAAATAGTCTTGATGACCCACAAGTGTAGGGGATCTATCGTAGCCTTTTCGATAAGTAAGAGTGTCGAACCCAACGAGGAGCAGAAGGAAATGATAAGCGGTTTTCAGCAAGGTATTTTCTGCAAGCACTGAAATTATCAGTAATAGATAGTTTTGTGATAAGGTAATTGGTAACGGGTAACAAATAGTAAAAGTAAACAAGGTGCATCAAGATGGCCCAATCCTTTTTGTAGCAAAGGACAAGCCTGGACAAACTCTTAGATAAAGTAAAGCGCTCCCGAGGACACATGGGAATTGTCGTCAAGCTATTTTTCATCACGTTCATATGATTCACGTTCAGTACTTTGATAATTTGATATGTGGGTGGACCGGTGCTTGGGTACTGCCCTTACTTGGACAAGCATCCCACTTATGATTAACCCCTATTGCAAGCATCTGCAACTACAACAGAAGTATTAAGGTAAACCTAACCATAGCATGAAACATATGGATCCAAATCAGCCCCTTACGAAGCAACACATAAACTAGGGTTTAAGCTTATGTCACTCTAGCAACCCATCATCTACTTATTACTTCCCAATGCCTCCCTCTAGGCCCAAATAATGGTGAAGTGTCATGTGGTCGACGTTCACATGACACCACTAGAGGGATGACAACATACATCTCATCAAAATATCGAACGAATACCAAATTCACATGACTACTTATAGCAAGACTTCTCCCATGTCCTCAGGAACAAACGTAACTACTCACAAAGCATATTCATGTTCATAATCAGAGGGGTATTAATATGCATAATGGATTTGAATATATGATCTTCCACCAAGTAAACCAACTAGCATCAACTACAAGGAGTAATCAAGACTACTAGCAACCCACAGGTACCAATCTGAGGTTTGGATACAAAGATTGGATACGAGAGATGAACTAGGGTTTGAGATGAGATGGTGCTGGTGAAGATGTTGATGGAGATTGACCCCCTCCCGATGAGAGGATCGTTGATGATGATGGTGGTGATGAATTCCCCCTCCCGGAGGGAAGTTTCCCTGGCAGAACAGCTCCGCCGGAGCCCTAGATTGGTTCCACCAAGGTTCTGCCTCGTGGCGGCGGAGTTTCGTCCCGTGATCTTGCTTATGATTTTTTCCTCGACGAAAGACTCTACATAGCCAAATATGGGCATCAGAGGGCCACCAGGGGGCCCACGAGGCACGAGGGCGCGCCCCCCACCCTCGTGGACGGTGGGTGGCCCCCCTCTAGTACTTTCTTCGCCCAATACTTTTTATATATTATGAAAATAATTCCCGTGGAGTTTCAAGACTTTTGGAGATGTGCACAATAGGTCTCTAATATTTGCTCCTTTTCCAGCTCAGAATTCCAGCTGTCGGCATTCCCCCTCTTCATGTAAACCTTGTAAAATAAGAGAGAAAAGGCATAAGTATTGTGACATAATGTGTAATAACAGCCCATAATGCAATAAATATAGATATAAAAGCATGATGCAAAATGGACGTATCACTTGCCCGTGCGTTAAAGTCATTCATGGGCCATTACAAGAGTGACCCCACCACAATTGGCTCTACGCGGCGCGCGAGAAAACCAGAAACTGGCCCGGACTCGAGTTAATGAAGAAGCAAAGAAGATCTCAAGGGGGACCACTTCTACGCCCCTGCGTGTGTACTGGTTAGGGCCTACCCCAACGACACCCGGCAGTGCGTTCGGGCCAGACCCGGGGGCTCCTATCGGTGCAACAAACCATGGGTCCGTTCCGCAAATTGTGCACAGGCACAAGAACAAGATCACAACATCAAGATCAGATTGAAGCACAAGGGATCAGTTCTTGGAAGGACCAAGACTAGCCAGAGAAGCAAGATATCGCTAAGGGAAAAACCTCCCTTGCCGGGCAGGCGAGCCTGGCAAGGTTGCGGTTACCCACGGAAGCAAGCCTTCGGGTCGTCCCCGCAGGCCTGCCGGGGCTTACGGAGGCAAAACCACTCCACCGCACCACCTCATCACGATGCACGTTGTCGATTAGTACGATGTCAAGCTCCAAAGTGACTAAGTGGCTGCTATTCGCCACATGGCAGCCACTTCCTACAGAAAATACCTCCAAGTGACACCCGTCCTGAGACGTGTCAAGCGAGCAGGCGTGAAGCTGGCAAAACGGCCCGGTAGGGCCTGCCAAGCGAGCTATGATGTGACGTTGAGCGGCGCATTTAGTGCGCTCTGTCAGCCTGCAGAGTTAGGTATGATAGCACTATTTGCTATCTAATCAATGCGTAATGACTGATTTGCCACTTGGTGACCCCTTGATCTATAAAAGGAGGCCCAAGGTAGCCGGAGAAAGGGTTGGCTAATTTAGACCCTCACACACTCGTATGCGCATAGCCGTTCTCGCCCCAAGGCAACCCTGCCGGGAAAATGTGTTGCGCTCACCACCATCTTTTCCACCATCAATCCACCAAAGCAGGAGTAGGATTTTACGCCTCACGGCGGCCCAAACCTGGGTAAAAACTGCCCGTGTGGTCTCTGTTGTGTTGTTCCACGCTTCTTCGCTCTTTGTGCAACATGCTATCCCCCCGCCGAACCAAAAAGGGGCTCTTGGTCCCATAGGTGGTCGTGGTTTCCCATGATAGGGGGCTAGCAATAATAACATGTGCTTTGTGCGACCGGTGCCACATCAAAGTTGTGCATTGGGTATTTGAACATAAAACCACCCTTTTAATACATATATTTGGTCCACATGCAAGTGTGTTCGTGTTCTAACCCTTTCCCAAGTTTTTTGGCCAAATTTATAAACAGCAGACGAGTCGGACGCGGCAACTGTCTATGATCGGGTACGAAACAAACACGGTTCCCTAGGACTACCCGTGTGCCGTGCCCCTGCCCCTATCACCCACATGATCACAATGGATTGGACTCCATGAGGCTTCCCTCCCCCTCTCAAAAATATCTACTCCCTCACAATCTCGAAAATATCTACCCGCATAGATGGTTTTTCTGTTTGATAGCACATGATTAGTATGTCTGGACCGTGTGCGGTGTCTGTTACTCCCGCTCTTCTTCAATTAGTAGATCCAAATTTTCAGTAGCCCCGGCATTTTACTCCCGCCTCCATCTCTCGCAATCTCAAAAATATCTGCTCGGCTATGCAAGTTTGATGAAGGACTACTTACTTAGCTCAGCTAAAGACTAAAAAAAAGTGGACTTTGGGAACTGACCTAAGAATAGCTCCCTCTCTAATACTCTTGCAAAGAGTTGGATAAGAGTGTTTTTTGTTTGATAGCACATGATTATTATGTTTTAACCGTGTGTGATGATTGTTACTCCCACCCCACTTTGCTTCAATCCCTTGATCCAGATTTTCGGTAGCCCCTCCATTTTACTCCCGTCTAGTAAAATTTTCAGTACCCGCGACATTTCCTCAAACACCACCTTGGACCCCCTCCACACACACACCCTAAATCCTTCGCCCACCCAAAACCCCCCACTCACACACATACACACCACCCCTCCCCCGCTCCAAACATAGCTAGGTCCTCGTTGCCGCCATGTCGCCTCCATCGTCAACCTCTGTCAGTCTGCCCATGCAATTTACCCACCGATATACATACCCACGCCGCCCTGAGTTTCTTAGATGACGCCTGCGAAATGCCCCCTTTCCCAGAGATCCCCATCCCCACCCCTCCCCCACTCCAGAGCGTCGCAGCCTAAGCCCAGCTACGCTTCTCGGGGAGCTCGAGGAGCGAATGGCCCAAAAGAGCTTTACCATGGCCTCTTCGCCCGACGTCGGCGAGGTGGCTGCCGAGGAAGCTGACGATGATGACTAGACCTGGATTGAGCCTTTCAATCAACGGGCTAGAGTATTCTGGCATGTCGCGGACACTGGCTACGACATCGAGGTCGTCGACACTGATGGCTTGACGAGGGTTATGTCATAGGTTAAGTTGCCCACCCCCAACCCTTTGGGTTTGTCAACCGTCGATCTCATTGATGGCCCTACCGCTGATCTCCTGTGGCTCGTTATGAACAATTTGCCATCCTTCATCGCCATGGAGCCCCTTTTGTCATTTATTAAGGACACGTTATGCGGCCGTAGCCTAGGATCCTCAGCTGGCAAGTTAGACCTCATCGATGGTGACCATAAGGGGGACCCAATCTGTGTCAAGTGAGGAAACCCATGATTTGTTTTCTGGAACCCCTGTTGTAGTGAGAACTTGTCCAATATTTATTGCTATATTAGTTTGTTTGCATTAGCCATCTTTATTTCTATGGTTTATGGTTGTTCAGTTGTTTGTAGTTAGCATATCTCCAGTTTCAGTTGCCATCTTTGGTTGCTCGTAGTATGCCTTGTTTATTTCAGCTATTAACAGTGTGATGTTCTGTATGTGCTAGTATGAACTGTGCAGTTCAATTTCATCAATACCAAATGTAATAATAGCTCTATGAATGACTATATTTGGTTGCTGTTAAGCATGTTGTACTCCCTCCGAATCTTTTTAGTTCGCATATAAGATTTGTCTAAAGTCAAGCCTTGTAAAGTTTGACCAACTTTATAGAACAAAATACCAACATTCACAATATGAAATAAATACCAGTACATGTGTCATGACTTAAATTTCATATTATATAACTTTAGCATGCTAGATGTTGATATTTTTGAAGGAAATATGCCCTAGAGGCAATAATAAAGTTATTATTTATTTCCTTATTTCATGATAAATGTTTATTATGCATGCTAGAATTGTATTACCGGAAACATAATACATGTGTGAATACATAGACAAACATAGTGTCACTAGTATGCCTCTACTTGACTGGCTCGTTGAATCAATGATGGTTATGTTTCCTAACCATATACATGAGTTGTCATTTGATTAACGGGATCACATCATTAGAGAATGATGTGATTAACTTGACCCATTCGTTAGCTTAACACGATGATTGTTTAGTTTGTTGCTATTGCTTTCTTCATGACTTATACATGTTCCTAGACTATGAGATTATGCAACTCCCGTTTACCAGAGGAACACTTTGTGTGCTACCAAACGTCACAATGTAACTAGGTGATTATAAAGGTGCTCTGCAGGTGTCTCCTAAGGTACTTGTTGAGTTGGCGTATTTCGAGATTAGGATTTGTCACTCCGATTGTCGGAGAGGTATCTCTGGGCCCACTCGGTAATGCACATCACTATAAGCCTTTCAAGCACTGTAACTAATGAGTTAGTTGCAGGATGATGTATTACGGAATGAGTAAAGGGACTTGCCGGTAATGAGATTGAACTAGGTATTGAGATACCGATGATCGAATCTCGGGCAAGTAACATACCGATGACAAAGGGAACAACGTATGTTGTTATGCGGTTTGACCGATAAAGTTCTTCGTAGAATATGTGGGAGCCAATATGAGCATCCAGGTTCAGCTATTGGTTATTGGTGGGAGACGTGTCTCGGTCATGTCTACATAGTTCTCGAACCCGTAGGGTCCGCACGCTTCAAGTTTCGGTGATGATTGTATTATGAGTTTATGTGATTTGATGTACTGAAGGTAGTTCGGAGTCCCGGATGAGATCGGGGACATGACGAGGAGTCTCGAAATGGTCGAGATGTAAAGATCGATATATTGGACGACTATATTCGGACATCGGAAAGGTTTCGAGTGATTCGGGTATTTATTGGAGTACCGGAGAGTTACGGGAATTAGCCGGGGAGTGTATGGGCCTTATTGGGCTTTAGGGGAAAGAGACAGAAGCAGGTCGCGCGCCCCCCCAAGGCCTAGTCCGAATTGGACTAGGGGGAAGGGTTGCGCCCCCTCCTTCCTTCTCTTCTCTTTTCCCTTTCCTTCTCTCCTACTCCTACTACTTGGAAGGGCTCCTAGTTCTACTAGGAAAGGGGGAATCCTACTCCCGATGGGAGTAGGACTCCCCTAGGGCACGCCATAGAGAGGGCCGGCCCCTCCCCTCCTCCACTCCTTTATATACGTGGCCAGGGGGCACCCCATAGACATACAAGTTGATCTGTTGATCTCTCCCAACCGTGTGCGGTGCCCCCCTCCACCATAATCCACCTCGATAATATCGTAGTGGTGCTTAGGCGAAGCCCTGCGTTGGTAGAACATCATCATCGTCACCATACCGTCGTGCTGACGGAACTCTCCATCAAAGCTCGGCTGGATCGGAGTTCGAGGGACGTCATCGAGCTGGACGTGTGCTAAACTCGTAGGTGTTGTACGTTCGGTACTTGATCGGTCGGATCGTGAAGACGTACGACTACATCAACCGCGTTGTGCAAACGCTTCCGCTTTCGGTCTACGAGGGTACGTGGACAACACTCTCCCCTCTCGTTGCTATGCATCACCATGATCCTGTGTGTGCGTAGGATTTTTTTTGAAATTACTACGTTTCCCAACAGTGGCATCCGAGCCAGGTTTTATGCGTTGATGTTATATGCACGAGTAGAACACAAGTGAGTTGTGGGCGATACAAGTCATAGTGCTTACGAAACACCTTCCCAACAGCCCATGGGAAACTATAAGCCCAAACGAACAAGATTCTCTAAAGTTCGTGGCCCAAGAAATACCTTCCCAAAAGCCCATGAAGAACCAGAAGCCCAAAAGGAACAGGGTCCTCTAAAGCCCGTTCTAGTTTTTTCTCTATAAGAGAAGGGGGCGGTCCAAAGGCCAAATACCTAGCCGAGGAAGAATCAACAAACAAGTAACATATTTATTATTTGGGCACGTGGGAAGAGCATTGAATCTGAAGAAGAAGACTATTCTTTTCAGTCTTGCAAAACACACAAAGAAAACACTATAAGAGCCATATAGAAAGCCCAAGGACTCTATTGCATCAGAGGAATGAACCAACTCAGTACAAAGCAGGCACGCAGGCCCAAATAGGAAGCCTAGAAAAGATAGCTAAAGAGATTGAAGAGAGGAAAGCATCTGAGAGCACAGTAGACCCCAGTCAAACTGGAACAGAACAGGGCCAACATTTGTATTTATCTCCGTCTCCGCAGACGTACGGCGCAAGCGCAATAGCTCTCTCTCCAAGTGAGCAACACGCCGAATGGCAGAGACTGCAACCGTTATGGGAAAACGAAGGGAGCTCCTCTAGGCCATCATACAGTCATAATTATAGTCTTGAACCACAAACCCATACAGACACTGCAAAAAACTTATAGCCTGGAGGGCAGCCTGTTCATAAGCATGGACAAAGCCACACCAGGCTGAGCTCCAAAAAAATTCTCATCACGGAACCGGAGCAGAACTATCCCCTAGAAGCTCCAGTTCTACCCTAGCAAGAATGGACCCATCCTCCGTGACCTCACACAGATACAAAAGCGCTGGCAAAGAACACCTAGCCACCACGACTTCCAAAATGGGTATAATAGTTGAAATAATAGTACACATCCTGCTCACACGCAATGAAATTATAAAACAACTGAAAAATAACATGACCCCCGGAGCAGATCCGGAATAGCGAGATTATCAGTACATCAACAACCATGATAACATGCACAAACAAGTAAATACATCGGAACCCAAAGGTGGCTGACATGCAATGGAAAAGGAGAGCAAACCATGAGGAGCAGCAGCAGGTCACAGATTCAAAAACATATTAGCCTTTCCAACCTACAAAATAAATGCAGACAGAACCATTAGAACAGAGCAAGTGACAGAGCACATATATATTCTATCAAAGGTACTAAACAAGTGCAGAGCCACACAACGGCACCAGAACAATTCTTCTTTTAACCAAAGGAAACAACATCACTTAGCATGACAAAACACCATCCACTACATCTATAGCAGCTTTTAATCACTGAGCAATCAAACTGTATACATGCAGGAAGCGAAGGACCATCAATCAACTTCAACCACCGTGTTTTTTCAAGCAAAATAAAAACACAAGAAGTATAAACCTTCAGGGCCACTGCAGAGGCAGCAGGCAAACAAAACGGACTAAGCACGACATCTTCTCGGACCTAGTCTTTCGGGCTATCACTAAGCAATGCACTCTCGACAATCCAAAAATAGAGACAAACAGGCAAAAGAGAAGCACATTACCAGAATGACGAAGCATAACCGGAAGAGCAGCCAACAAGCGAACATGGACAAACAGCCGACCAACCTGAAAACAACCTAAAACACAAACCATACTCATATTAGCCGCCGACGAACAGCATGAAGTATGCACATGCACAAATCACGGAATGCGAAAATGGCAAAGCAGAGCACACGGTAGCAGGCAACCATCCTATCGAGCAGCACCCAACCATTTCAACAAACACCTCAAAGGCATATGTCCACACAGAGGCAGAAGAGACAAGCACTAACCTGAACAGCAAGAACGTAATGGCGCACACTCCCACGCAGGAGCCAACAGGAAAATCGGCAGCAAACTGCGCACCAATGGAGCAAAGACAAGCAAAGTAGGTCAGTAAGCAGGAGAAGGAACGACAGAAATGAACAGGGAAAGGATAAGAAGATGAACCTCAACCAACACCACCCATGGAGGAATGCGCGGCCATGGCGAGAACCGCAACGTAAGCCGGCCGAACTGGATGAAGGCAGGCGAACAGGAGAGGACGTGGTGGCCTGGAAGCGTGGAAGAAAGCGACCGAACGAAGCGGCATGGAGGAAATGAGGGATAGAAGGAAGAAAGGGGAAAACCAGAGAGAAAAGCCCCCCCGGCCACCGCAATGGCAGGGGAAATTTTCACAGAGGCGTATGGGAACCCACCACACATCCATCAACACGCGGCCTGCCTGCCGGGCCCAGGGGTTCCATAGCCCACTGTCCTAGGCTGCAACGACCCCACAGAGGGCACCCGCTAGAATGCGCACCGCCGACGCACACACCGGTCACGCGGGGCGTCACGCAGACCCATGCTGCACCGCACGCACGTCCATTGGCCCCACCCACACGGAGGTAACAATAACAGGCAACGAGGGAGGCCACGCGCAAGTATACGTAATGAGCAACAGACCAGTGGCCCGGTCCCACCGCCTGTCCCACAGTCAGCAGCACGCGGCAGAGCACACGAACGCCCGAGCGAATCCAGCCGAACCACCAACCCGAGCAGAGCCACCACCCATCCCGCCCAATCGTGCACAGATCGACGACGAGTCAAAGGAAACGCACGCGGGCACTCAAACCCAGTGACGCGCGGGACCAGCGAACGTGGGACCCAAGCAGCAGCGACCAATGACGGCGCAGAAAGGGTGATCGATGACCTGGGGATAAAAAAGCGGCAGTACAGCCCAGAAATGACGCGGCATGGCGCTGCCTTTCGACGAGACGAGCGAGACGAGACCGCTCGCCCACTCCGCTCGCCCACTCTCCATGTGTTGGGCCGGCCGAATCATGAGGTCAGCAGGCGAAACATGCAACGCGCACACAGGGTAAAGACACCAGGAAGCTGACGCGCGGGGCCGTGCGTCAGCGAGGGCCACTTCCAGCCGTAGCACCAGCCAACGAGAGGGTAACAGAAAAATACAAAGCGCAGCGGCGCGGGTTTCTCGCACACACGCGGCGCTGCACGAGCGGCTGCCTCGTGCCCGCGCACCGAAGGAAGCAACACCCAGCCATTTTGCTCCAAGTGGATGCAGCACCGGCCCACACGTCATCCCTCGCGACGATCCACCACTCGGTAAAAACGACAGGGCTGAATTCTAGCTGCGATCAAACGGCCAAGACGCGAAAAATACCTGGTCAACCCTCATCGAATGGGCAGCGAAGGAACTGATCGAGGGAGCTCCCTGGGAGCGAGTTGGCCAGCTTCTGTTTTGTTTTAAATTTGCACTGGTGGCGAGCTTTGATGCCCAGTGGATGTAATATGTGTAATAGCCGTGATAGCCTAGCGTAAGTTGCTTGCTTATTTATTTCCTTGTTGTCTTGTTTATTTGTTTGTTTGTAGTCAGTGCAGTTCTTTTTCCGCAGTTTGCTAGTGGTTGCAATAACCTATTTTTTAAAACTAGGCCACAATAACCATGGGCTACATATTTACTGTAGTGACCCTGGGCCTCCTACAGGCCATATAAACAATGGGCCTTCTACGGGCCGTAGAAACAATGGGCCTTCTATGGGTCGTAGCATCAATGGGCCTTCTACGGGCCGTATGATCGATTGGCCAAACATGAGCCAATAACGGACCGCATTATGAGCCGTAAACAGGCTAGAGTTGGAATAGTAAGTTCATGGGCCGACCATAATGGGTCGTCTTTAATCGGCCGTATTTGATGACGCTATGAAAATGGCCCAATGGATTAACGGGCCACAAACGGGCCGACTGTAACCACGAGCTGAATTTGGCCCACAAGCAGAAAAAGCCAGTAACGGGCCGTAAGTAACCGAATGCTGGAAGTGAGCCCAAGAATAAATGGGCCCTGAGAAGGTCGAAAGATAACACGGGCTGGAAACGGCCCAATGGAATAATGGGTATAAAGCTATGCACTGTTCATTACGGGCCAGTTTCACCATGGGCCGTTAATGGGCCAAGAGTTACAAAAGGCCTCATATGGGCCGAAAGATGTCATGGGACATACATGGGCCGGAAGTTACAACGGGCTGGAATCATATTGGACGGTCGAGATGACGCTACTCAGCATAATTCGAATAGGCCGTAACGAGCCCTGAGTTAGCGGGCTGTAAATGGGCTATATGCGAATAGGCTGTTAACAAGCTTTCCATGGGTCGGCCCTCTAGTGTCTTCAAAATCTTGTAGGCCTTTATCTGGGCCGGCCCATTATGGTCTCCAAATCTTGTGGGCCTTTAGTTGGGCCGGCCCATTATGGTCTGTAAAATCTTGTGGGCATTTAGTTGGGCCGGCCCATTTAATCTTTATGGGCCACTTTTGGGCAGGTCCACGTGTCAACATATCATATGCGCATCTCGCCCATTGGATGAGTGACATCTGTGCCAATGCGGAGCTGACACGTGTTTCCGTCGGCTAATGAGAATTTTACACGTGGAAAATCGCCATTGGTCCTGGCTGTTAGCGGGTTATCGGATCCAAAACCAGACCTGATAGCTTAACAGCGACCCGTTATGGTGGATGCCACGTGTTGGTTACCCTTGACAAAAGCACTTCCATGACGCGCGATTTATCATCATGGAAGTGGACACTTCTGTGATGATAATTTTGGTAATGTCATGGAACACTTCTATGACAACACAGGTATGACTATCTTGATTCTGTCATAAAATCATCATGGATGTACATGCATGACAGAAAACGTGACCTATTGTGACAAACACGTATCATCACGGAAGTGTATTTTTTTGTAGTGTAGGGTGCTTGCCATTGTTGGTCTCACCAACAATTCGCAGCCTCAAAGTCACAAAGATGTTGGTTGACGGCGGGGCTGGTTTGAATCTGATTTCCCCAAAGGTTATCAGCAAGCTTCAGATAGCAGAGGAAGAACTAAAGGTCACAGGCACATTTTAAGGAGTCAATCCCGGCAGGAGTCATCCTAAGGGAAAGATCACGTTTCAAGTGACATTTGGGAGAATTGAACTACCAAACTGAGAAGGTTGTGTTTGATGTGGTCGACCTCCCCCTACCGTACAATGGGGTCCTTGGACGCCCAGCTCTGGCAAAATTCATGATGGCATCCCACTATGCCTACAACACTTTGAATATGCCAGGGCCGGTAGGAGTTATTTCCATTCCATCAGACGAGAAAGACGCAATCATTTGCATGGATAAGATGTATCAGGACGCAGTCGCGGCAGAGACCGCGGCAGCAGTAGTCCCCGTCAGGGAAAACAAAGGGAAGAAGAAGGGACAATAGGGACACCAGCAAGGAATCTGGGAAGCGTACCTGTTTTGAGTCCACTACGCCTGTTGATGACTTGCCAGAGAGTTCCAACAACAAGAGATCCAAGGCTGCTGCACCACATGCGAAAAAGGTCTCGGTAGGGCTGGCTGGCGTTGATGGTACCTTTACTATCAGCGCCACCCTTGATGACAAATAGGAAAGCATGCTTGTTGCCTTCCTGCAGGCGAATATCGATGTGTTTGCCTGGCAAGCATCTGCTATCCCCGGTGTTCCCATGAAGGTAATTGAGCACCACCTTGTTGTCTGCCCACATGCTAGACCCGTTAAGCAGAAGGTTCGAAAGTAGGCCTCATCCAGGATTTGGAGGAGACATTTGCTAATCTGCAAAAGATCAACTTGAAGCTAAACCCGGAGAAGTGTGTGTTTCGTGTTCCCTCCGGCAAGCTACTTGGGTTCTTTGTGTCCCATCATGGGAACGAGGCCAGCCCCATTAAGATCAAGGCTATTGAGCAGATCCAGGCACCCAGGACAGTTGAAGATGTGTGGCGTCTGACAGCATGTGTTGCCGCACTTAGCAGATTCATCTCCAAGTCTGCCGAGCGCGCCTTGCTGTTCTTCAAAATTTTGAAGAAGTCAGGGCCCATGAAGTGGACCCCGGAAGCAGATGCGGCATTACAAAATATGAAGACCTACTTGTCCTCTGTGCCCACTTTGGTTGCTCCCAAACCACAAGAGTCATTGCTGCTATACTTAGCAGCAACTAATCAAGTGGTTAGTTCGGCCCTGGTGGAACAATGGGAAGTAGAGGAAATAGAGAGTGAGCAAAGCCCGGCAGGACCGGATGAGGATTAGGACAAAGAGGAGCACGGCAGCAGGGGCAACCCCAAGGACGCAGCAAGGAAGAAAGTGGCGCAACGCCCAGTATACTTCATCAGCTCCCTGTTACATGGGGCTAGATCGAGGTACTCTGGTGTGCAAAAGTTAATTTTTGGCCTCATCATGGCCTCAAGGAAAATGCGCCACTACTTACAAGCCCATGAGATCACGGTTGTCACCCGCTTTCCATTGCAAAGGATACTCCGAAATCCTGAGGCTACCGGCGGAATAGTGGAGTGGGCTTTGGAGTTATCCAGCTTTGGCCTAAAATTTGAGAGCACGTTAACAATTCAGAGCAGGGCATTGGCAGAGTTTATTGCAGAATGGACGCCAACCCCTGATGAAGAAGTGCTGGAAATAGTTACCCCCGGCAAGGAAGCGCCCCAAGAATGGATCATGTATTTCGATGGTGCATTCTCCTTGCAAGGTGCAGGGGCTGGTGTACTTCTCATTGCTCCCACTAGAGAGCACCTGAAATACGTCGTCCAGATGCATTTTCCCCGGGAGGAGGCAACCAACAATACAATAGAGCATGAAGGGCTCCTTGCCGGGCTCAGGATTGCAACGGAATTGGGAATCAAGAAAGTGATCATTCGAGGAGATTCACAACTTGTGGTGAGACAAGTCAACATAGATTACCAAAGTCCATTGATAGAGGCATACGTTGAGGAAGTGAGAAGATTGGAGGAGTGCTTTGACGGATTGCAAACAGAGTACACCGTGCGGAAAACAACGTAGCTGATCATCTGTCAAAGTCTGTTGCGCAAAAACTTCCTATGGAACCAGGAACTTTTGTTCTCCATATTACTCAGCCCTCTGTATCCCCGACAACAATGGCCCAAAAGAGGAGGAAGTTGGACTCCGGTAAGCCTCTCCTGGTAGAGCCTCCCGGGGCTCCTGGTAGGAACCCTGCTGGAAACAACTCCCAATCGATTGCCGGGTTGCGCCCTCCTGCCAGGCCACTGGTCCCCGCTGTCGAGGAACGCGCTCCCGCAGATGAGGAGGTGCCGCTAGTCCTTGTTGTCGAGCCCCAGGCTACAACTTGGGCGAGGCACATAGTCATTTCCTCCAAACTGGAGAACTTCCCGATGAGTAAGAGGAAGCTGAAAGATTAGCCCGGAGGGCTAGTATGTATTAGTTTGTCAATGACACTCCATACAGAAGAAGGCCCTATGGTGTGAAATTTAAGTGCATTTGCCGGGAAGAAGGAAAGGAACTGCTGGCAAAAATACACAAAGGCATGTGCAACTCCCACATTGGATCAAGGGCATTAGTTGGGAAAGCATTCCGACTAGGATTCTATTAGCCCACAGCCATCCAAGATGCGGTCGAGCTAGTCACCAAGTGTGAATCCTGCCAGTTCCATTCCAAGAACATCCATCTGCTAACACAAGCTCTTCAAACAATCCCTTTGTCATGGCCATTTTCGGTTTGGGGCTCGATATCCTCGGCCCTTTCCCTCGAACTGTCGGGGGCTTTGAATTCTTGTTCGTTGCCATCGACAAGTTTACAAAGTGGCTAGAAGTAGATGCCGTGAGAAAGGTGACTGCTCAGTCAGCTATCAAGTTCTTGAAAGGATTGGTGTGCCACCTCGGGGTCCCTGCCCGGATCATCACCGACAACGGCACCCAGTTCACGAGTCGCACCTCCACGCAATACGTTCATGCCCTCGGAAGCAAGATCTCATTTCCTTCTGTTGCACATCCCAGAAGCAATGGACAAGCTGAGAGGGCATACACTGAAGTGTTGCGAGGACTTAGGATAAGAACATTTGATATGCTGCAGAAGTGTGGCAGGCGATGGATCGATGAGCTGCCGGTAGTTCTCTGGTCCCTCAGAACGACACCAAATCGAGCTACCAGGCAGACTCCCTTCTCCCTAGTTTATGGGGAAGAAGCAGTTATACCCACGGAACTCATTTACAGGTTGCCTCGAGTGCTTGCCTATGATGAAGTAGTGCAGGATCAGCACCGGCATGACGACGTTGTGCTTCTCGAGGAGAACCGTCTCCAGGCTGCTACGCGTGCTGAACGCTACCAACAAGCCCTATGTCGCTATCACAGCCACAGGGTTCATGCCCAGTGTTTTGAGGAAGGCGACCTTGTCCTTATGTGCATTTAGTCCGCCAAGGGTGCAAACAAGTTGACGCCAAAGTGGGAAGGCCCTTATCGGGTAGTACAAGTCACCAGACCTGGCACGGTCCGTCTGGAAACCAGAGATGGCATTCAATTGCAAAACTCATGGAATATTGAGCATCTCAGCAAGTTCTACCCATAAGGCGCGACTGTTGTCCCCTGCCCGGTAGCCACCCTTTTGTACAGGCCTTGCCTCCGTTGCATGTAACCCCTTATACAAAGCCAGGCGCAGACCCTGAGCAACAGAGAAATAAATGAAGCGCTGGGGGCCCCCGACAAGTTGCATGCATGCATAAGCATTTCATGAGCATCGCATGTTCATGTAGATAAGATCGCATATGACATCATTTCCATCTGCATAAAACGGCAGGTTCCTGCCGAAAACTTGGCCTCCAAGGGGAGATGGAAAGATGAGCCAACACTGCGATCTCCGGCAAGCCAACATATAAGTTCTATCTCTTGTCCCTATGTGTTCTGTAAATAAAGACTTGTGCATAAGAAAACCTCGCCACTTTTTGAAACTTAGGTGCTCCCATCCCTCGACTTGAACGTTGCTTCTGTCAGGATGGTCGCAGTGGCCTTTGATGAAAAAAGTTTGGCGGGGGGCTGGCCCCTCTTCACAGTTTCTGCCCAATAGGCCTAACTCCCCGGCAACAAAATAGAGGGTACCGGCAGGATAGCCTGCCGGGGGAAACTCGTTTATTTAAAAATATAGAGGCATTTCACCTCTGCATGGACATATACATGCACGAGTCCCCGACAAGGTTCATCTTTTTCATTAATATGCTGATCAAACAAGTACAGACCTTACAGGACACAAACATGGATTCAAGAGATTACATTATTTCAACTAAAATTTGGCAAGTGCCTACAAATTTAAGATTAAAAAAGATAAGTGCCCTGTAATCTCCTCTTTTTGTTTCCCCTCCGTCAGGTATTGCAGTGGGAAGAGGAGAGGACTAAAGAAGCACCCAAGTAGGAGCCCATCCCGGTCCCGTCACGGCCTGCCGGGCGCAGCCTGACAAGATTGGGAGTGGTGAGGCTACGAAGGAGGGGCGCGGGGAGCAGCTCGGTGGTGCCTTGGTCACCACCTCCAGGACCGGCAAGAAGCCCTGGCTTGAGCACCGGTGCAGTCATCCACCAAAGCTCAACTGGAAGACTGCTGGAGGGGGGACGAAGGCACCAAGGGAACATCCCTTCCCGGCTATCACCCAAAGAGACTGCTGGAAGGGAAGAGCGGAAAGACGAGGCAGCAGGTCGCTAGTAGGAGGCGAAGGCGTCAGCGCCATAGTACTCCGACCTGATGCCCTTCCACCCGCTTTCTTCGTCTTCCCTCATTTTCTCTCCATCACCACCGCTCCGGGGGAACGCCAGACCTCCAGCCCGATGCCTTCCTCGGAGAAAAGGCCAAGGATGGCCAGGGGGCTTGAGGCGCGCCGCTCCCCACCTTGGTGGGCAGGAAGGCGCTCCTCCCCTCAGCATCGTCCCCGGTCTCGCTGAAGGCTGCGTTCGGTTGGCATGGATTTGAGGGGGTTTGGTAGGGATTGAATCGCATACAAGTCAAATCACCCCATCCCCTCCAATCCCCTTGAGACAGGGTGTAACCGAACAAAGCTGAAAGGAGCATTGCAAGGATTACTAACAACCCATAGCCCTGCATCACAGACGGGTGCTGAAGGCTCCAAGAACCTGACTGCCAGGCCAACGAGCGACAACGGCTCACGGCAAGATGCCATGCTCCCCGACAGACGACCGACCAGGGCAGAGGAGACAATCATTTCACCACAATGGGAAAGCTTGATATCTTCCACACCACGGACGGCTCGTCTACCACGCCTCCTCTGGGCCTGGACCAGACTCACTCCCCGAGCATCAGCACGAGCATTCGACATCGCCAACCTCAAGCTACAGCCTAGGGCCTGGCCCCAGGCTCTTCCCATCAGCATAACCAGCAGAAAGCAAAGGATGGAGGAGAAGGGATGTGAGGATGAATGCCTCCGCTCCTCCCCCACCCCTCCTTTTATAGGCGGGTTGGGGAAGAGAGCCGATCCCTCAACGGGTAACTGCTGCCCTCCGCCACCAATTCAAGAAGACTGGGGCCCTGCCTTGATGCTCTCCCGCACCACACGCCTTTGTTACCTACCTCGCACAATGCATGCAGCATACGTGGCTAAGGATAAGGGCGTAGTGGGAAGAGTGAATTGGCAATTACTCGCTGATGACCCACAAGTGTAGGGGATCTATCGTGACCTTTTCGATAAGTAAGAGTGACGAACCCAACGAGGAGCAGAAGGAAATGATAAGCGGTTTTCAGCAAGGTATTTTCTGCAAGCACTGAAATTATCGGTAACAGATAGTTTTGTGATAAGGTAATTGGTAACGGGTAACAAATAGTAAAAGTAAACAAGGTGCAGCAAGATGGCCCAATCCTTTTTGTAGCAAAGGACAAGCCTGGACAAACTCTTATATAAAGTAAAGCTGTGACGCCCCGAGACCGATGTGCCAGGTGTCTTCCAGTTATTCACCGTCGTTGCCATGTCATTTGCTTGCGTGTTGCATCTTGTCATGTCATCATATGCATTGCATCATCATGTTTTCAAACTTGCATCCGTCCGGGTTCCCCAGTTCCTTCTGTTGTCCGTTCTGAGCCCAGCCACACTTGCATGCGCCCGCGGCACGTCCGAAATATTATTTTATAAGTGGTCGGAAAATGTTCTCGGATTGGGTTTAAAGTTGGCGTGTGGTCTTATTATAGTGTAGATAGACCGCTTGTCAAGTTTCATCGCATTCGGAGTTCGTTTGAAAGCCCAACCGTTAAACAATAGCGGCATTATAGCTGGGCACACGTCGGACATTTTCGGTCTCCAGAAACAGTCACCGGGCCTCTCTCTCTTCTCTTCTCTCAGCTCAAGCCCTTCTGCACAGCCCACAAGTTCCAACCGACCCCTCACGTGCGCGTCCGAAACTTCCCCGGGCCCGACCCGGGCAGTCGTCACCGTTGTGTCCGGATCATCCCCAAACGTCTACAAAACGTCTCCGTTTCCTTATTAGGACTTCCTAACCTATATTTTCTCAGCCGTCTGACTTAGATCGAAGGGCTTCCATTAGTCTGCATATAGACCCACTCTCTATATATAACCAGACCAAACCCTATTTTCTAGGGATCCTCCCTGTCCAATCCCCGCTGCCAGCTTCTCCCGCCTCGGGATCCATCTCCACCCAATCCAACCACCGCCTCCATTTCCATGCCCGACCTACCTCCTCCCCACCTGCTCGATCCAATCCATCGATCCTGCCGATTTTCCCCATCCAATCTCCTGCCTGAGCCCGTCCCGTTTGCTCTCACCTCCTAGCGCCTTCGCTGCCGATGCTCCCAGCCACCTAGACCGCGCCCCATCTTCCCCGTTGGCCAGGACCGGCCTCGACCCTCTCTCTCTCTTCGTTCTCCTCCTCCCAGCATTCCTCTCTCTCAGTTTGAAGCTCTCTCTTGAAACAGGGAACATGCGCCGCCTCCTCCAGCTCCGTCGGTCGTGCCACCCTGCTGGAGAACGCCGCCATGCGTTCGGATCCACTCATCTCCGCCGCCTCCCCAAGTTTCGTCGCTGCCGCTCTAGCATCGTCCCGCCTCCGTGTGCTTCCTCGCGCTGGACCTCGCTCCCTTGCTGTCCGTCGCGCCATGGCCCGGTTCTGCTGCGAGCTCTGCTGCTGTCGAACCCGGATGAGCACGCCACCCCACGCCCGTAGGACCTCACCGCCGGTCAGATCGGCCCTCCTCACCGGAGTCCCTCAAGCCGCCGCCAGACCCGCTATTGCGGCCTCCTACATCGTCGGCATCTCTGCATCGAAGCAGATGCAGAGGAGGACGAGCGCCCCGAACCGCCTTGTATCGCTGTGCGTTGACCACGCCCCGGCCCAGCTGCTCCCCTCCAGTGCCGCGCAGGCCCAGCTCCCTTCAGCCGCACAAGCCCAGCTCCCTTCGCCCGCGAGGCCCAGCTCCACGCGCCCCTGCAGGCCCAACGTGAGCACCCAGATCCAGTGCCCCTCCTGTACACAGTTGGGCCTGCCAGATTTGGCCCGTTCATGTTTTTTTCCTCAGATCTACGAATTTAGCTTTATCCAGAAAACTGTTGTTTTACCGAAAGGTCCCTAAACTTCATGCATATAATAACTTAATAACCGTGCATCGGTTAAAACAATTTATATATGAAAGTTGCTTAGAATTTTGTATAGTTTCATAATATGCAACTTTCATGCATGTTTGAAATGTTTAAAATGCTGTTTGGTTAAATTTTCTCCTATGACATGTTAAAATGATTTATTTCATAACTAAATAACCGTAGCTCCAAACCTAATAATCTTTATATGTAAATGGGGTGGAAAATGCCTAGTTTAACATGGTGGCATCATCTTGCATGTTTAATAACTATAAAATATGGTTTAGGGCAGAACGGTACCAAACCTAAAATATGTATATGGGGATTTACCAGAATTGTTCTTCGTTGTTTCCGGCCTCATTTAAACTTGACTAGATAGGTAGTCTTACTTTGCTTCACCCTCTTGCCATGTTTAACAACATTGAATATTGTTGAGTACATAAACAAGAGCGAACTAAATAATTATTGTGGTGTCCGTCAATATGCAACTCGTTGCATATTGAGCTCCACTTAATTTGTAGTTTTGTTTGTGCACTTTGCTTTGTCTTGCCATGCCTCATTAAACCAGACATGCATCATACTTGGTTGTGCATCAGGCCATGATTATGTGATGGTTGTTTACTATGTTGTTTGCTTCTTTCCGGGTTGCCTATCTTGTGAGCTTCGGTTTCGTTATGGAGTTGTGAGGATCCGTTCGACTACGTCCGTTTGTCTTCTTCATGGACTCGTTCTTCTTCCTTGCGGGATCTCAGGCAAGATGACCATACCCTCGAAATCACTTCTATCTTTGCTTACTAGTTGCTCGCTCTTTTGCTATGCCTATGCTGCAATACCTACCACTTGCTTATCATGCCTCCCATATTGTTAAGCTAAGCCTCTAACCCACCTTGCCCTAGCAAACCGTTGTTTGGCTATGTTACCACTTTGCTCAGCCCCTCTTATAGCATTGTTAGTTGCAGGTGAAGATTGGAGTTTGTTCCGTGTTGGAACATGGATATTTGTTGGGATATCACAATATCTCTTATTTAATTAATGCATCTATATACTTGGTAAAGGGTGGAAGGCTCGACCTTATGCCTGGTGTTTTGTTCCACTCTTGCTGCCCTAGTTTCCGTCATATCGGTATTATGTTCCCAGATTTTGCGTTCTTTACACGGTTGGGTTATAATGGGAACCCCTTGACAGTTGGCTTTGAATAAAACTCCTCCAGCAAGGCCCAACCTTGGTTTTACCATTCGCCACCTAGCCTTTTTCCCTTGGGAGTCGCGCATCCCGAGGGTCATCTTTATTTTAACC
>NW_021204370.1:37076-40293 GCF_002162155.2 Triticum dicoccoides
GGCGCATCGGGTGGTCTTGCTGGACTTGTTTTACCATTGTCGAGGATGTCTTGTAACCGGGATGCCGAGTCTGATCGGATTGTCTTGGGAGAAGGAATATCCTTCGTTGACCGTGAGAGCTTGTGATGGGCTAAGTTGGGACACCCCTGCAGGGATTTGAACTTTCGAAAGCCGTGCCCACGGTTATGGGCAGATGGGAATTTGTTAATGTCCGGTTGTAGAGAACCTAAACTTAACTTAATTAAAATGCATCAACCGCGTGTGTACCCATGATGGTCTCTTTCCGGTGGTGTCCGGGAAGTGAACACTGTGTTGGAGTTATGTTTGACGTAGGTTGTTCTAGGATCACTTCTTGATCATAGTTCATCGATCGTGCCTTTGCCTTCTCTTCTCGCTCTCATTTGCGTATGTTAGCCACCATACATGCTAGTCGCTTGTTGCAGCTCCACCTCATACCTTTTTACCCTACCCATAAGCTTAAATAGTCTTGATCGCGAGGGTGTGAGATTGTTGAGTCCCCGTGACTCACAGATACTTCCAAAACCAGCTTGCAGGTGCCGTTGAACCATGCAGGTGACGCAACCGAGCTCAAGGAGGAGCTCGATGAAGATCTCGTTCATTGTGTTGTTCCATTTCTAGTTGATCAGTAGTGGAGCCCAGTTGGGATGATCGGGGATCTGTGTAGCATTTGGGGTAGTCTTCTTTATTTTGGTTCCGTAGTCGGACCTTGTGTGTAACTGGTTGATGTAATGCTTTATTCATGTATTGTGTGAAGTGGCGATTGTAAGCCAACTGATGAGGACATCAATACCATTGTTACACCCACAGCCCCTACTGTTACATATACTGGACCAATTACTAGAGCTCGCGCACGCCAATTAAATTACCAGGTACTTTCGTTTCTTGGTAATGATTCTAATGTTCATGAGATTATGATGCTGCCTAAATTGGATACATTTGTTTTGCTTACAAATGAAGGCCCTAGCTTGGAGAAGGATGAACATTGGAGCAAGAACACACATGGAGTTGATGGCATGCGCAAGGGGATCAAGAACGGAGTTACAAGTGATGATTTCAGGACTTTAAAGCCGCCATAAGGAGTGCATGAAGCCTTGGACGAAATATACAAGATGCCACTTCATAATATTCGTCCATAGGCTATTCTAGGTGCTGCGTCACCTTATTAATGGGCCAGGCCCATGTAATTTCGAAATACTTAAGTATAGGCTATTTTTAGAGTCCGTATGTGTGGGGAAACAAGAGTTAGGGTTGGTTTTGGACCCCACCCTCAAGGGCCACGAAATTCCCCCCTCTTCCTCCATATATACAGCCCTTAGGGCGTCGTTTAGACTTTGGGTTTTGCTTAGATCAAAAGTTCGCCATAGCTGCAACTTCGCGTACTTCGTTTGTGTCCAACGACCAGACCAAGACGTCACAGAACCCCACCTTGATCAATAAAGCTTTCATCTTATATTCGCAATATCTAGATTGCAATCTCAGTTTCTTGCTTGTTCTTCGTTTGCTCACAGGAAACAGACCCTCGTGGTCAGGTTGATCGTGCTCCGGCGTGGTCAATAACCCTCGGAAGTTGGTTTAGCGATTGCTAAGGCACGGCGTCTCGCACGTTCGTAGTCGGATCGTCAAAGTCGACTCCCACAGAAAACGATAGCCACCATCTCATCGAAACATCGGGACCCTCGCCTCTATCAAGTGGTATCAGATTTCCAGGTTGCTCGGTGAGATTTTACAGTTTTTCGTAGATTAGATCGAGTCTGTTCTTCATACCTACAGTCCACGAAAAAGCCACAAAAAAATTTTAGGGTTAGTTCATCATATCCGAACCAATCTGAGCCTTTGCATAATCTTTTTAGGGTTTTTGCTTTGTTGAATTTGCGGTTGCATCGTTGTGTCAAGTTGCTGGTCTTAGAGTCTAGTCTTTTAGAGTTTCGAGTTCTGGTCATAAGTTGTCACGCCGCCGCCGCACCATCATCATCGCCCATCTACCACTTTTGCTTATCCGCCACCGCTCTGAATCCATATCCATATACCACCACCAATCCGTATCCATATACCACCACCAATCTGTATCCATATACCACCACCGCTACCATATACCACAACCATATATCCACCAACAATCCGAGTTCTTCTCATATTAGGTTTGTTCTTGAGATCAATCTTAATTCCGATTCGTGTTTCCTTGCCTGCGTAGGTCTCAGAAAAAAAAGAGTCTAGAGACCCCCGGGCAGTTTTTAGGCCAAAATTTTCATGGGCAAAATTTTTTTCCCTACCCTATTGTTAGGCTTTTCTGAGTCTTTTGAGCCACGTGCCATCATAGTGATTTTTTGTCGCACTTTTTCGTCGTCGTTGCCCTGATTTCCGAAAAAAAGTGAAAAAAAAAATTTCGTACCCATCCTATCAGTTTGACGAGGGAAGAGTTTTGATACACTCGCCATTATAGTGATTTTTCGCAAAAAAAAGAGGAGCGCAAAAAAAAGAGCAAAAAAAAAATAGTTCCAGAGTGTGCTTTTCCCTTATTTACGTGCAGCGCCGTGATTTTGTTAGTGTTCTAGGCTCGCGTCTCTAGCACGGTCTAGCCTAGGACCAGCACAGTACCGTCGTTGAGCGTTTATTCAACTTTGCATCTCTGAATTGATTATTGCTGACCCTTTTTGCTACCATACTATAAGCCTTCCCAGCTCCACATACATCTACGTCGTGCGTTTGACTCTCCCTGGCAATCGCTCTATTCAAGCTTTTGAGAGTTTTGACTATAACGGTTGCCGATCACCGCCTGCTGCTGGGTAAGAACTGGTAAGAATTTGAGATTTGATTGACGGATTTGTGACACCCGCCACCACCACCACTTGTTAGTAGTCTGTAGGATCATATTCTTGTGTGTTTCTATTGCTGCTAACCATGCCAGGATCACAATCCGACGAGACTGACTGGGAGAACTTGACGAACAAGGAGCTTCATGATACGTTTCAGCAAATGATGAGTGTACAGGTGCAAGATGTGATAAACAGATTTGAAGAGGCCATGGAGAAGATAGATGGCATGGAGAAGACGTTTGAAACAAAGCTCGATAACAAGTTTGTTGAATTGCTTTCGCGTTTTCCACCACCACCACCGGCTGCTCCTGCCGCACCTCTGCAACAACAGCAACAACACCGACTACCTCCTCGTCGGGAAACAGCCCTCCGCCGAGTGAGCC
>NW_021204370.1:40497-56805 GCF_002162155.2 Triticum dicoccoides
AGGAGAGACGTGTTCCTGCTGCTGTTTGTGCATTCACTAGTTTTGCATGTGTTTGGTGGTCTGAGCATTGTAGATTATTTCCTATTCCGGCTACTTGGGCTGCTTTGAAAACTGCTATGCGTACTCATTGGGTTCCACCATATTATCAACGTGAATTACTTCAAAAATTGCAGCGCTTATGACAGGGAAAAAATTCTGTAGAAGAATATTATCAGGAATTACAAACTGGCATGATTAGATGTGGTATTGTTGAGGAGAATGAAGCTATGCTTGCATGTTTTATGGGTGGATTAAATAGAGATATTCAGACGATTCTAGAGTATAAGGAGTATACTAATATCACTCGTTTATTCCATCTTGCTTGTAAAGCTGAACGTGAAGTGCAGGATCGACAGGCATTGGCGCGGACTAACTTTTCTACAGGTCGACCTTCATCATGGACACCACGTGCATCATCTACTTCCACATGTTCTGCTACACCGGCGCCTCCGTCGGCTGCCACCTCCAACCGTGATACAATAAAGCAGGCACAATCACCACTATCTGCCAAGAGCACACATTCTGGGCCTGCAAAGAGCTCTTCTTCATCCATGGCATCAACAGGGCAAACACATGATATTATTTGTCGACGTTGCAAGGGTGGAGGTCATTATGCGAGAGAATGCCCATCTAAGCGTGTGATGATTGTTACTGAGGATGGTGGGTATGAGTCTGCTAGTGACTATGATGAGGAGACTTTGGCTCTTATTACACGTGACGAACACGGTGGAGACGATTCTGATCATGAGACGCAATACATGGCTTCTGAAGATGCTGACAGGTATGAACGTTTAGTTGCTCAACATGTTTTGAGTGTGCAGGTTACACAAGCTGAGAAACATCAGAGGCATAATTTGTTCCATACAAAGGGAGCTGTGAAGGAACGTTCTGTTCACGTGATCATAGATGGAGGGAGCTGCAATAACTTGGCTAGCATGGAGATGGTGGAGAAGCTATCTCTCACCACAAGACCACATCCACATCCTTACTACATCCAATGGTTCAACAATAGCGGCAAGGTTAAGGTAACACGTACTGTTCGTGTGCATTTTAGTATCTCTACATATGCTGATTATGTTGATTGTGATGTGGTACCTATGCAAGCATGTTCCTTATTACTTGGTAGACCATGGCAATTTGATAAAAATTCTGTACACCATGGTAGAAACAATCAGTATACTCTTGTTCATAACGATAAAAATATTACTTTGCTTCCTATGACTCCTGATTCCATTTTGAAAGATGATATTAATAGAGCTAATAAAGCAAAACAGGAGACAAATAAGAGTGAAAATCAGATTGTGGCAAAAGAATTTGAGCACCAAATGAAGTCTAATAATAAACCATCTACTGTTGTTTCTGAAATTAAATTGAAAAGTGCATGTTTACTTGCCACCAAATCTGATATTGATGAGCTAGATTTCAGCAAATCTGTTTGCTATGCCTTTGTGTGCAAAGAGGCATTATTTTCATTCGAGGACGTGCCTTCCTCTTTGCCCCCTGCTGTCACTAACATTTTGCAGGAGTTCGCTGACGTCTTTCCACAAGACGTGCCACCGGGATTACCACCTATTCGAGGGATTGAGCATCAAATTGACTTAATTCCCGGTGCTTCGCTACCCAACCGTGCACCATACCGTACCAATCCAGAGGAGACGAAGGAGATTATGCGTCAAGTACAAGAACTGCTCGACAAAGGTTATATACGCGAATCCCTTAGTCCTTGTGTTGTTCCTATCATTTTAGTGCCGAAAAAGGATGGTACATCGCGTATGTGCGTTGATTGTAGAGGCATAAATAATATTACTATTCGTTATCGTCATCCTATTCCTAGGCTCGATGATATGCTTGATGAATTGAGTGGCTCTACAATATTCTCCAAAGTTGATTTGCGTAGTGGATACCATCAAATTCGTATGAAATTGGGAGATGAATGAAAAATAGCATTTAAAACTAAGTTTGGATTATATGAGTGGTTAGTCATGCCTTTTGGGTTAACTAATGCACCTAGTACTTTCATGAGGTTAATGAACGAAGTTTTACGTGCTTTCATTGGACGATTTGTGGTAGTTTACTTTGATGACATATTGATTTATAGCAAATCTTTGGAGGAACATTTGGAACATTTACATGCTGTTTTTATTGCTCTACGTGATGCACGTTTGTTTGGAAACCTTGGAAAGTGCACCTTTTGCACCGACCGAGTATCTTTTCTTGGCTATGTTGTTACTCCACAGGAAATTGAAGTTGATAAAGCCAAGATTGAAGCTATTGAGAGTTGGCCACAGCCCAAAACGGTCACACAAGTGAGGAGTTTCCTTGGCCTCGCTGGTTTCTATAGGCGTTTTGTGAGAGATTTCAGCACCATTGCTGCACCTCTCAACGAGCTTACAAAGAAGGATGTGCCTTTTGTTTGGGGTATCGCACAGGAAGAAGCCTTCACGGTATTGAAAGATAAGTTGACACATGCTCCTTTACTCCAACTTCCTAATTTCAATAAGACTTTTGAGCTTGAATGTGATGCTAGTGGAATTGGATTAGGAGGTGTGTTATTACAAGATGGAAAACATGTTGCATACTTTTCTGAAAAATTGAGTGGGCCTAGTCTGAACTACTCTACTTATGATAAAGAATTATATGCTCTTGTTCGGACCTTAGAAACATGGCAACATTATTTATGGCCCAAGGAATTTGTTATACATTTTGATCATGAATCTTTGAAACACATTAAAAGTCAAGCAAAACTGAACCGTAGACATGCTAAATGGGTTGAATTCATTGAGACTTTCCCTTATGTCATTAAACACAAGAAGGGTAAAGAAAATGTTATTGCTGATGCCTTGTCTCGTTGTTATACTATGCTTTCACAACTTGACTTTAAAATATTTGGTTTGGAGACCATCAAAGATCAATATGTTCATGATGCTGAATTTAAAGATGTATTGCAGAATTGTAAGGAAGGGAGAACTTGGAACAAGTTCTTTCTTAACGATGGATTTGTGTTTCGTGCTAACAAGCTATGCATTCCAGCTAGCTCCGTTCGTCTTTTGTTGTTGCAGGAGGCGCATGGAGGAGGATTAATGGGACACTTTGGCGTCAAGAAGACGGAGGATATACTTGCTACACATTTCTTTTGGCCAAAGATGAGACGGGATGTTGAGCGTTTTGTTGCTCGCTGCACTACATGTCAAAGAGCTAAGTCACGACTCAATCCTCATGGTTTATATATGCCTTTGCCTGTACCTAGTGTTCCTTGGGAGGATATATCTATGGACTTTGTTTTAGGTTTACCTCGAACAAAGAAGGGGAGGGATAGCATATTTGTTGTCGTGGATAGGTTCTCGAAAATGGCACACTTTATACCATGTCATAAAAGCGATGATGCTGTTAATGTTGCTGATTTGTTCTTTCGTGAAATTATTCGCTTACATGGTGTGCCAAATACTATTGTTTCATATCGTGATACTAAATTTCTTAGCCACTTTTGGAGATGTTTATGGGCTAAGTTGGGGACTAAGCTGCTTTTTAGTACTACTTGTCACCCCCAAACTGATGGACAAACTGAAGTAGTCAATAGAACATTGTCTACTATGCTTAGGGCTGTTTTGAAGAATAACAAGAAAATGTGGGAAGAATGCTTGCCTCATATTGAATTTGCTTATAATCGTTCATTGCATTCTACTACTAAGATGTGCCCTTTTGAAATTGTGTATGGTTTCCTACCTCGTGCACCTATTGATTTGTTGCCTCTTCCATCTTCAGAGAAGGTTAATTTTGATGCTAAAGAACGTTCTGAATTGATTTTAAAAATGCATGAGTTAACTAAGGAAAACATTGAGCGTATGAATGCTAAATATAAACTTGTTGGAGATAAGGGTAGAAAACATGTTGTGTTTGAGCCTGGAGATCTTGTTTGGTTACATTTGCGTAAAGATAGATTTCCTAATCTGCGCAAATCAAAGCTAATGCCACGTGTTGATGGTCCTCTTAAGGTGTTAGAGAAAATAAATGATAATGCATATAAACTTGAGCTACCTGTAGATTTTGGGGTTAGTCCCACTTTTAACATTGCAGATTTGAAGCCTTATTTGGGTGAGGAAGATGCGCTTCCGTCGAGGATGACTTCATTTCAAGAAGGGGAGGATGATGAGGACATCAATACCATTGTTACACCCACAGCCCCTACTGTTACATATACTGGACCAATTACTAGAGCTCGCGCACGCCAATTAAATTACCAGGTACTTTCGTTTCTTGGTAATGATTCTAATGTTCATGAGATTATGATGCTGCCTAAATTGGATACACAAATGAAGGCCCTAGCTTGGAGAAGGATGAACATTGGAGCAAGAACACACATGGAGTTGATGGCATGTGCAAGGGGATCAAGAACGGAGTTACAAGTGATGATTTCAGGACTTTAAAGCCGCCATAAGGAGTGCATGAAGCCTTGGACGAAATATACAAGATGCCACTTCATAATATTCGTCCATAGGCTATTCTAGGTGTTGTGTCACCTTATTAATGGGCCAGGCCCATGTAATTTTGAAATACTTAAGTATAGGCTATTTTTAGAGTCCGTATGTGTGGGGAAACAAGAGTTAGGGTTGGTTTCGTACCCCACCCTCAAGGGCCACGAAATTCCCCCCTCTTCCTCCATATATACAGCCCTTAGGGCGTCGTTTAGACTTTGGGTTTTGCTTAGATCAAAAGTTCGCCATAGCTGCAACTTCGCGTACTTCGTTTGTGTCCAATGACCAGACCAAGACGTCACAGAACCCCACCTTGATCAATAAAGCTTTCATCTTATATTCGCAATATCCAGATTGCAATCTCAGTTTCTTGCTTGTTCTTCGTTTGCTCACAGGAAACAGACCCTTGTGGTCAGGTTGATCGTGCTCCGGCGTGGTCAATAACCCTCGGAAGTTGGTTTAGCGATTCACACGTTCGTAGTCGGATCGTCAAAGTCGACTCCCACAGAAAACGATAGCCACCATCTCATCGAAACATCGGGACCCTCGCCTCTATCACCAACTATGTATATTTTTCCCTTATGTATTACATGTGTTGTGTGAAGATTACCTCACTTGCGACATTTCTTTCAATGCGGTTATGCCTCTAAGTCGTGCTTCGACACATGGGAGATATAGCCGCATCGAGGGCGTTACAAAAGCGCTCCCGAGGACACATGGAAATTATCGTCAAGCTAGTTCTCATCACGTTCATATGATTCGCGTTCGGTACTTTGATAATTTGATATGTGGGTGGACCGGTGCTTGGGTATTGCCCTTACTTGGAAAAGCATCCCACTTATGATTAACCTCTATTGCAAGCATCCGCAACTACAACAGAAGTATTAAGGTAAACCTAACCATAGCATGAAACATATGGATCCAAATCAGCCCCTTACGAAGCAACGCATAAACTAGGGTTTAAGCTTCTGTCACTCTAGCAACCCATCATCTACTTATTACTTCCCAATGCCTCCCTCTAGGCCCAAATAATGGTGAAGTGTCATGTAGTCGACGTTCACATGACACCACTAGAGGGATGACAACATACATCTCATCAAAATATCAAACGAATACCAAATTCACATGACTACTCATAACAAGACTTCTCCCATGTCCTCAGGAACAAACATAACTACTCACAAAGCATATTCATGTTCATAATCAGAGGGGTATTAATATGCATAATGGATCTGAACATATGATCTTCCACCAAGTAAACCAACTAGCATCAACTACAAGGAGTAATCAACACTACTAGCAACCCACAGGTACCAATCTGAGGTTTGGATACAAAGATTGGATACAAGAGATGAACTAGGGTTTGAGATGAGATGGTTCTGGTGAAGATGTTGATGGAGATTGACCCCCTCCCGATGAGAGGATCGTTGGTGATGACGATGGGTGATGATTTCCCCCTCCCAGAGGGAAGTTTCCCTGGCAAAACAGCTCTGCCAGAGCCCTAGATTGGTTCCGCCAAGGTTCTGCCTCGTGGCTGCGGAGTTTTGTCCCATGATCTTGCTTATGATTTTTTTTTCTCGACGAATGACTCTATATAGCCAAAGATGGGCATCGGAGGGCCACCAAGGGGGCCACGAGGCACGGGGGCACGCCCAGGGGGTAGGGCGCGCCCCCACCCTCATGGACGGTGGGTGGCCCCCTCTGGTACTTTCTTCGCCCAATATTTTTTATATATTATGAAAATAATTCCCGTGGAGTTTCAGGACTTTTGGAGATGTGCAGAATAGGTCTCTAATATTTGCTCCTTTTCTAGCCCGGAATTCCAGCTGCCGGCATTCCCCCTCTTCATGTAAACCTTGTAAAATAAGAGAGAAAAGGCATAAGTATTGTGACATAATGTGTAATAACAACCCCTAATGCAATAAATATCGATATAAAAGCATGATGCAAATGGACGTATCAACTCCCCCAAGCTTAGACCTCGCTTGTCCTCAAGCGAAAGCCGAAATCGAAAAATATGTCCACATGTTTAGAAATAGAGGTGTCGATAAAAATAAAATACGGACATGAGGGCATCATGATCATTCTTAGAACAGCAACATATACATATATATTGTCATATGATCTCTTATGCTAAAGTAACAATTCAATCACAATTTCAAGTATGAACCATAAACTTCATTGAGAACCAACAAACTCTAATCTCGGTCATTGAGGCAATTGCAATTTATCATAACATCAGAAAGAGTCAATAAGAGCTTTTCAGCAAGTCCACATACTCAACCATCATTTAGTCTTTCACAATTGCTAACACTCACGCGATATTTATGGTTATGAAGTTTTAATCGGACACAGAGAAAGATAGGGGCTTATAGTTTTGCCTCCCAACCTTTTACCTCAAGGGTAATGTCAACAATAATAGTTCATGAAAACTCACATCCAATTAGCTATATATATCAGGACCTTTCCAACACATTGTGCTTGCGAAAGGATAAAATGTAAAAAGGAAAGGTGAAGATCACCGTGACTCTTTGCATGAAGTAAAAGACAATAATAAAAGATAGGCCCTTCGCAGAGGAAGCAGAGGTTGTCATGTGCTTTTATGGTTGGATGCACGAAAGCTTAATGCAATAGAACGTCACTTTATATTGCCACTTGTGATATGGACCTTTATTATGCAGTCCATCGCTTTTATTTCTTCCACATCACAAGATCGTATAAATCTTATTTTCTCCGCACTAATAAATCATACATATTTAGAGAGCAATTTTTATTGCTTGCAACGATGACAACTTACTTGAAGGATCTTACTCAATCCATAGGTAGATATGGTGGACTCTCATGGCAAAATTGGGTTTAGGGATATTTGGAAGCACAGGTGGTATCTCTACTTATTGCAAAGAATTTGGCTGGCATAAGAGGGAAAGGCAAGCTCAACATGTTGGATGATCCATGACAATATAATTTATCTTAGATGTAAGAAAACATAACCCATTACGTTGTCTTCCTTGTCCAACGTCAACTCTTTAGCATATCATACTTTAATGAGTGCTCACAATCATAAAAGATGTCCAAGATAGTATATTTATATGTGAAAACCTCTCTTTCTTTATTACTTCCTATTAATTGCAATGATGGCCAAAACTATGTTTGTCAACTCTCAACAACTTTTATTCATCATATTCTTTATATGTGAAGTCATTACTCTCCATAAGATCCATATGATCTCTTTATTTCTTTTTCTTTTATTCTATTCCCTCAAGATCATAGCAAAATAATCAAGCCCTTGACTCAACACTAATCTTTATTATATAAAGCTCACGGACTCGATTACATAGAAGGATCAAAAAGCAAAACTAAAAACTAGATCATACTAAAACTTTATTCTACTAGATCAAGATATTACCAAAAGGATCGAACTAAGAAAAACGGTAAAGATAAAAGTGATGGTGATACGATACCGGGGCACTCCCCCAAGCTTGGCAGTTGCCAAGGGGAGTGCCCATACCCATATGTTTATGTCTCTTCCTTCGGGGTTGGTGATGATGGAGTTGTTGATGGCGTGTGCTTCTTCCTTAATTTGCGCTTGAGGATAGAATTTTGCTCCCTTAGGTCCTCGATCTCCCGCTCAAGGCTTAATACCTTTTTGCATAGTTCTTGTTTGTTCTCCTGCAAGAGACGAAAAGGGATAAACTCGATCTTAGGTTTCTTTGCTCTGTTGGGGAGGCTTGACTTTTTGAACTCCACATGCATGTCCCCAGGTTGAGGTAATGGGACTTCATCCTCATCTGAGCTCGTCTCTTCCTTTCCCTTAGGCTCATAGTCTTCTTCTTCCTCTGTGGTCCAACCACGATGCTCCAAGTCCCCGTAGACCTTATGATTTGTAAGGTAATCAGCCACGTAGCTTTCTCCCTCCGAATCTTGGGATGACATATTGCTCTAATCTGCAACAGAAACAACTCAAAACAAAAATAGGAGATATTCGCGTGATACGGTGGTCAAAACCTTCGGGAGATTATATAATGAATTTTTACTGACTGAAAGAAGTATCGTGCAAGAAAACGGAGTCCGAAGAGCACACGAGGTGCCCACGAGGCAGGGGGCGCGCCTAGAGGGGTAGGGCGCGCCCTCCACCCTCGTGGAAGCCTCGTGTCCTTTTCGGACTGCTTCTTATTTTCCTATTTTCTTAAATATTCCAAAACGGAGAAAAATTGCCATTATAACTGTTTTGGAGTCAGTTTACTTACTGTACCACGTACCTATGCCTTTTCGGAGTCTGGAACGTTCTGGAAAGTGTCCCTTATGTATTCCTCCGGGGTTCGGTTTCAATAACATTAGTTTCAACATTTATGGGATTACCTGAGATATAATGTTTGATTCTTTGACCGTTTACCACCCTCGGATTTGTGCCTTCGAAGTTGTTGCTTTTTATGGCACCGGAACGATAGACCTCCTCGATGATGTAAGGACCTTCCCATTTAGAGAGGAGTTTTCCTGCAAAAAATGTTAAACGAGAGTTGTATAACAATACATAATCACCTACATTAAACTCATGCTTTTGTATCCTTTTATCATGCCATCTTTTAACTTTTTCTTTAAATAGTTTGGCATTCTCATAGGCCTGGGTTCTCCATTCATCAAGTGCTAATGTCAAAAAGCCTCTTCTCACCGGCAAGTTTGAAATCATAATTGAGCTCTTTAATGGCCCAATATGCCTTATGTTCTAATTCAAGAGGTAAGTGACATGCTTTACCATAAACCATTTTATATGGAGACATACCCATAGGATTTTTATGTGCGGTTCTATAAGCCAATAATGCATCATCAAGTTTCTTGGACCAGTTCTTTCTGGATCTATTGACAATCTTTTGCAAAATTAATTTAAGCTCTCTATTGCTAAGTTCTACTTGACCACTAGACTGTGGATGATATGGAGATGCAATTCTATGATTAACATCATACTTAGCAAGCATTTTATGGAAAGCACCATGAATAAAATGTGAACCACCATCAGTCATTAAGTATCTAGGGACTCCAAACCTCAGAAAAATAACTTCTTTAAGCATCTTATAGAGGTGTTATGATCAGCACTACTAGTTGGAATAGCTTCTACCCACTTAGTAACGTAATCAACCGCAACTAAAATATGTGTATACCCATTAGAGGAAGGAAACGGTCTCATATAATCAAAGCCCCAAACATCAAATGGTTCAATAACAAGTGAATAATTCATAGGCATTTCTTGATGTCTACTAATATTACCAACTCTTTGACATTCATCACAAGACAAGACAAACTTACGGGCATCCTTGAAGAGAGTAGGCCAATAAAAACCGGATTGCAATACCTTATGTGTAGTTCTGTCTCCAGCATGGTGTCCTCCATAAGCCTCGGAGTGGCACTTGCGTAGGATCTGTTCCTGTTCATGCTCAGGTACACAACATCTAATAACACCATCTACTCCTTCTTTATAAAGGTGTGGATCATCCCAGAAGTAATGTCTTAAATCATAGAAGAACTTTTTCTTTTGCTGGTATGTGAAACTAGGTGGTATAAACTTAGCAATAATATAATTAGCAAAATCAACATACCATGGAGCGATAGGAGAAGCATTTATCACAGCTAATTGTTCATCAGGAAAGCTATCATCAATAGGTAGTGGGTCATCAAGGACATTCTCTAACCTAGACAAGTTGTCTGCAAAGGGGTTCTCAGCTCCCTTTCTATCAATAATATGCAAATCAAATTCTTGAAGCAAGAGAACCCATCTAATAAGTCTAGGTTTAGCATATTTCTTTTCCATAAGATATTTAATAGCAGCATGATCAGTGTGAACAGTTACTTTAGAATCAACGATATAAGGTATGAACTTATCACAAGCAAATACAACTGCTAAAAATTCTTTTTCAGTAGTAGCATAATTTCTTTGAGCATTGTCTAGAGTTTTGCTAGCATATTGAATAACATTTAATTTCTTATCAACTCTTTGTCCTAGAACAGCCCCTACAACATAATCACTAGCATCACACATAATTTCAAATGGTAAATTCCAATCAGGAGGCTAAACAACAGGTGCAGAAATCAAAGCTTTCTTAAGTATTTCAAATGCATCTACACAATCATCATCAAAGACAAAAGGGACATCTTTTTGTAAGAGATTAGTCAGAGGCTGAGAAATTTTAGAAAAGTCCTTAATGAACCTCCTATAAAAACCGGCATGACCAAGGAAACTTCTTATACCTTTAATGTCCTTGGGACACGACATCTTTTCAATAGCATCAACTTTAGCTTTATCAACTTCAATACCTGTCATGGAATTGTCACGGCAGATGTCCTTAGTGTCAGGACTTAGTCGCGAGGCCAACGCATCTATGTGGTAGCTTGAGAGGGGTTGAGCGGGACGAGAGACACGATGTTTTACCCAGGTTCGGCCCCTCACGGTGGAGGTAAAAGCCTACATCCTGCTTCATTGATATTGATGATGATGATGATCATGGTTACAAGAGTGCTCTATCTCGAGAGCTATTGTCTAAACCTAACTTGTCCAACTTGTGGAAATTGTCAACCTTGTCTCTTTTGGGGATCCCTGCCCCTCCTTATATATGTTGAAGGGGCGGTTTACATGTGGAGTCCTATTAGGATTAGGACTAGTCTATCTCTAATACAAACCGGATACAAGTCTAGGTCTTAACTCCTTGTAAGATAATATTCCTCCTGCCTTCCTCTTAAACCGGCCCACCGTTAACGTGAACCGGCCTTCTGGGCCTTGGGCCTTGTCATCCGTCTGTCTCGCACGCCGGATCACCAGTGAGTCATAATGACCAGGTGGGTTGCTTGTAAACCGCCAGGTCAGGGCGGGTCGCCAGTAACTCGCCAAGTGTCAGCGGGGTCTTCAGATAAACCGCCAAGTCCGGCCGGGTTAACTTCCGGCCGGTTTACACCGCGGGGTATATCCCCGACGTTAGCCCCCAAGTTTAGCTTGGATTTATTCATGGTATATGCTGCAAAATAAACAGAAGAACAAATTTGACAGGTTATGCTCCGGGTTAAAAAAATTGTAAACTGGTAACTGATCATCCTTAAGTCCTTGTTATTTCCTCCTTCTGGGAAATCCGGGTCAACAAACCAGCTTCATAATCAATTTGCCGACATTGGCTTGTCACCGAGAAATATTGTGAAGAATAACTCCTTTGATTCAGCTCCGCCGGTTTACGAAATATGGGTCTGAAAATACTTATCTGATATTCAGCCGGTTTGAGGATGTAAAACTTGCCGGTTTAATATTACCAAAATGGCCGGTTTATAAATATTGATGGCACCGGGTCATAATTGTTGTCAACACCGGGTTATGTAATTGATCTTCCTGATTTGCTCAAAAACTAGTAAAATGAAGATATTCCTCCTTTATATGCATAATACCTGTAGCTCCCAAGTCTTAAGAAGAGAACATAGTGATAACTTAAGACTTGCTCCAATAAGTGTTTCAACCTTGAAGAAATCCGGTTTGTTCATCTCAAAACTGAATACTCCATATATGTAGCCCCCAAGTGCCGGGTTGTCATGCTTGCAGCAACCTGGGACTTGTAATTACTTGATGCTCATAAAAACTTCAACCAGTGTAGCCCCCAAGGGCCGGGTCATTATGCAATAATGAGCAGGGACTTTGTAAGTATAATCTTGTAAACTTTGAACAGCAACGTGTAGCCCCCAAGGGCCGGCTTAGTAAGATAATACTGAACCGGGAATTGATATATATACTTTAATGAAAATAACATATTATAATGTAGCTTCCATCATAGGGCTTGAACCCATGTCCACAAGGTTAAGAGTTTTGTGCTTTACCAACTGAGCAATGGATTCTTCAATATTATGGACGAAAACTTGTGTACCTTGAATTGTTGACAGGAGCAATTGGTAGCCCCCAAGGGCCGGCTCATTATAATACGATGAGTCGGATCTTCAATAAGACTAGTAAAAATGACTTTGAATTAGCCCCCAAGTGTCATGGTGCATGCTTGCAGCGACATGAGACTTGCATGTAATTTCAATTTGAATAATGTAGCCCCCAAGTGCCGGGTTGTAAGCCTGCAGCGACTCGGGACTATTCCTTCCATTGTAGAATAAATCATATCCTTTGATAAAAGAGTAGACATTGCGCTATAGAGACTTTGAAAACCTTAATAATAAAAATCCAGCCATGTTGGCTATTCAAGATAATATAATCCAGTATGAAAACCTTATTCATTCAACATCATAATGAAATTTCAGCCAAGTTTGGCTATTTGAATAATATAACCCAATGATTTATAAGCGCATGATTCCAATGGCGCAATCCAAATATATACTGGCAACTTGTTGTCCAAAGCCAGGCCGGTTTAACAAATCTGTTTCTGCATACAACAAGTTTAAAGTATCCTGGCGGTTTACCGCCGGACGGGTCATAATACCCAACATATAACCCGGGTTTATAACCAAGGCTGAACTTAAGAATAATCAAATATGAAATATATCATATCTGTGACATTGAATCACATCGTTGGTTTTACCAACTTTTTGTAGTAAGGGTGATAACCCAAATCTTGAGTACTGATAACTCCTTCCATATTGGGTCAGTTTATAATAAAACCGTGCCGGGTTGTGATAAACACCGTGTTACTCCATAAGAGGATGTTAACAACAAGGATCAAACCGGGCAAATAGTCTCCGGATTGACGTGAACTGTGTTCCGTCAATTGATTGGTTAAAAAACTTTGTCGGTTTAAAAAACGCAATAAAAAGCAAAAAAAACCTTCAAAGAAAAGTGTAAATCAAGTGCAATGACAAAACGTTGCAAAAAAAGGTTTATTTGAGCTAATCAGATGGTGTTACCATGGCCGAACACGACCAAGCTCCCGTTAGGTGTAACTATGGTTCTAGTCAGCCAGGTCCCCAAATGAAACCGTGGCATTTATGCCGATCAAGTGGCATGGTCATGGTTCGGGTTCGACCAAGCCCCCAAGTGATTCTGTGGCCTTAGGCCGATCAAAAGGCATGAGTGGTTCAGACGTGACCAAGTCCCCAAGTGATCTGGTGGCTCTCGCCTATCAAGAGGTATGGTATTGGTTCGGACACGACCAATCCTCCAAGTGATATAACACAATGCTTTTAAAAAGCAAACTCAAGGGGTAAACCGGAGGCCGCTTTAGAACAACTCCGTGTAACCACACATGATGTAAAAGACCAGAGACCCCGCTTTATGAAGCAGAAGCCCCCATGTGATCAATAATATGTCAGGCCAGTAAGGCGGGATACCCATGTTTGAACCGTGCATCATGGCAGCAGGTCCTCTTTGGCAATTTTTAACTTTTTGCAAGAGATAAATTCTTCTTGAACCGGGATCTTGAACCGGACATGGAGACCCTCAAAGCTTTGTGGGAGACATCTTTCCCTTGAACCGGATTTTAAACCAGAATCTTCATTTTTAGCCGGAAATTTTCTGACGGCCTTTAAACTCAAACTTGCGAGAAGTTAATTCCTTTTTGAACCGGAAATTCTTAAACCGGATTTGAGAGCTTCAGAGCTTTGTCGGAGAACAAATTTCCCTTGTACCGGATTGTAAACCGGAATCCTTTTCTGATGACCCGAAACTTCTTCATTGAGCCGGGATTTTGTAACTGTCAAATACTTATTAATCCGGAAATCTTCTGACAGCATGATGTGAATCCGGGACCGGGTTATCTTTCCCTCCAACGTATTGGGGTTCTTGACTTCACTGAAAACCGGCAACGTTTGCTAAGTCATATCATTGTAGCCCCCAAGTCTCAAGGTGACTCGAGGAGTTGGCTTGAGATTCTCCATATTTGACCGTGATATAAACCGGCATAACTTGTATATCATTGGTGTTGACAGCACGATGTGAATCAATAGAAGGTTGAGGTGACTGCGGTGGGTTATAAATGATCCCGTATGAGCCGTGTCAGCAACTCGGCCAATGGTTCCTTCCAACTGGATCCTTGAAATTTTAACCAAACTGTAGTAGCGGCGACTTGTGTGCATGTCCGTTGAACCATCCAGTGCAGACGATGGTTGATGATAATTTGCCTCCATTTTGTTGAAAGAAAAAACCGGGCTACCCAAGCTGTGACTTGCTCATACTCAATAAACAGCTCATGCAGACAGGTGCGGCCCGATATGTTGATGTAGACCAGGCCGCGAGAGACGGACGACAAGGACGACCGCAACATCAGAGGCAGCTCGGACAGATGAGTCGGCCGCGGCATTGTAAGCTGATGTGGACGAGGAAGATCGGCACCGGTGTCATAAACCGGCTCGGACGGGCGAGTTAATCGCGGGCGTGGTCCCGGCAAGCTGATGTAAACCGGGCCACAGGGACGGCGACCTTCTCACGTTCATTCACTGGGTGGTAGGACACGGATGAAACGCCAGTGCAGAACGTTGCTAGCGCGTGCTCCATGCCCGTAACACAGCGCCTCATTTGTAATGAACAATTGTCCTTCATAAACAGTATTGCAGACCAAGGCAAAGATAAACTGCTCTTTGATAAAAATAATATGTGCTAATAAAATATATTTCATATGGGTATCACCTGATGTGTTTAGGCCAGAAATAACCCGCCATGAAGTTGATGATAATTGTATGAAGCTGAAATTAATCACGGGTGAACCGGCCGCAGTGTGGTAAACCGGTGCGGACGGGTGAGTCGGCCGTGATGTTTGTAAACCGGCACGGACAATGAGTCGGCCGCATGCGTGGACGGATGTAAACCGAACAACGGGGGCGGCGATTTGCATGTGTATCCGTCGAGCAGCATGGCCCGGAAGAACGCCACTGCAAAACTATGCTGGCACGCGCTCCATGTCTGCGGTATAACAATACATTTGTCATAAATAATTATCCTGCATGAAAACATTGCAGCAAAGATAAATTGTTTTTTGACAAAAAACAATATGTGTTAAAAGTAGATTCGGATGAATATCACCTGATTTATCCGGACGACAAATGATCTGTGCGCAGGCTAGAATTTGATCGGACCAAATATCAGTGTAGATGTGCCATGCCTGGCTGTTATTCTGTCTTTCTCTTCCTCTTTCTTTCCAATAATGGACAAGGCAGCTGCTCCCCTTTTTTCCTTTCTTTAATCAGCCTGAGCAACTTTTGCAACCGATGATAGATCTTGCTAGACGTAGCACATGTTGGTAAAAAGCAAAAGGCTGGACTAGCACTCTGTACTAGCGCAAGTACTAGTGCCTTCACACGTACCAATGGATAATGGAGTAGTAGCTGATGACTTGACTTCGGTTTTCGCACACAAAGTAACAGCGGTAGATCAGTGTTTGCCTCGGGACTTGATTTCCGTGTGAGCGGTAGGTATATTGACGCTGCGTACGGAGCAGCAGTTTCAACGCGTCGGAACATCGGAACACCAAGGACGGCTACAGCCTTTTTAGATTTCGGCTGGGTGGAGCGGATAAAGAGTTGCGGCTATGACAACTCGGCGAAACCTGTGGTCGGACAGACCGTCTGAACTTTTATCAGCCTCGGAGTAGGAACGTGTCAGATAAATCACCTCCTGCTAAAATCTCATCCGGACTCGGCGGATTATCACAGCACATGAGGCGGCCATACACCATGTAACCTAAAACAGTCTCAATCTCATATCCGCCGCCCAAAAACACTTTGTCAATCTTAACTGATGAACTTATAATTGATGTGACTTTTCCACGTCAGCTTCCATTGAACCGGAAAATCGTGAACTTCTCGAACCCTAGAAAAAGATCCCTTCAAGAACTCAATACCA
>NW_021204371.1:0-1235 GCF_002162155.2 Triticum dicoccoides
CTCCGACCAGTTGAGAGGTGTACGGCACTTCCGCCCGTATAACACTTCAAATGGTGCCATCTGAAGGCTGGCCTGATAACTGTTGTTGTAAGAGAACTCGGCGAAAGGGAGGCAATCTTCCCACTTAGCTCCATAAGCTAAGACACAGGCTCGGAGCATGTCTTCGAGTATTTGATTCACTCGCTCGGTCTGACCTCCGGTCTGTGGGTGGAAAGCAGTGCTGAAGGACAACTTGGTCCCCATAGCCTCCTGGAATTTCTTCCAAAACCTTGAGGTGAACTGGGTTCCTCGATCTGACACAATCTCCTTGGGAACACCATGAAGGCTCACGATTCGGTTGATGTAGAGACTGGCTAACTGGTTCCCCTTGTAGGTCGTCTTGACAGGAATGAAGTGGGCCACCTTGGTCAAATGGTCAACGACGACCCATATTGAGTCATGTCCCTTGCTTGACCTGGGTAAACCGGTGATGAAGTCCATCCCGACTCTGTCCCACTTCCATTCAGGCACCTTAAGGGGTTGCAACAATCCAGCGGGTCGCTGATGCTCAGCTTTGACTCTCTGGCATACGTCGCATTTTGCAACATAGGTGGCAATCTCCCTTTTCATCCCGTGCCACCAAAATCTTTCCTTCAGGTCTTGATACATCTTGGTGCCTCCAGGGTGGATGGAATATGGGCTGTCATGAGCTTCTTGCAAGATCAGGTTCTTGAGCTCAACCTTGTTGGGCACGCAAATGCGATTCCCAAACCACACAATTCCTTCCTCATCTTCTGAGAATCCTAAGGCTTTGCCTGCCTTGATCTTCCTCTTGATGCCTTCAATACTCTCATGCCCCTTCTGAGCTTTCTTGATATCATCCATCAAGGTAGGCTTAACTTCGAGGCTGGCCAAGAATCCTGGTGCAACCAGTTCCAACCCGAAGCTTTCAAGTTCTTCATACAAGGCGGGTAGCTTGTGCTTTAGCATAGCATTCAAGGAGCAAGCCTTCCTGCTCAACGCGTCTGCTACCACATTAGCCTTTCCAGGGTGGTATTGAACACTGAGGTCATAATCCTTTATCAACTCTAGCCATCTTCTCTGCCTCATGTTCAATTCCCTCTGAGTGAAAATATACTTCAGACTTTTGTGATCCGTGTATACCTCACATCGCTTCCCCAAGAGGTAATGTCGCCAAGTCTTCAGGGCATGAACCACTGCTGCTAGCTCAAGGTCATGAGTAGCGTAGTTCTCTT
>NW_021204372.1:0-1052 GCF_002162155.2 Triticum dicoccoides
CTACTCTTACGGATCAAATCATCGCTGCCCAAAAGCGAGATAAGGGAATATCTAAAATCAAAGAGAACATTGCTAGCGGAGGTGCTAGTTGTTTCTCCACAAATGATCATGGTGTTGTGTACTTTGAGAACCGTCTAGTGGTTCCCAAGAACCAGCATCTACGGCAGTTGATCCTTAAGGAGGCTCATGAATCTCCTCTCACCATTCATCCCGGTAGTACTAAGATGTATCAGGACCTACGCCAGAGGTTCTGGTGGACTAGGATGAAGAGAGAAATTGCTCAGTATATTGCTAATTGTGACGTCTGTCGTCGTGTAAAAGCAGAGCATCAACGGCCTGCTGGCACCCTTCAACCCTTAGCTATTCCTGAATGGAAATGGGATAAAATTGGTATGGATTTCATTACCGGTTTTCCCAGGACCAAGAGAGGGAATAATGCTATTTTCGTCGTTGTCGATCGTCTTTCCAAAGTAGCCCATTTCTTACCTGTTCGTGAGAGTATAACCGCTAGTCAGCTGGCAGACTTATACATCTCCCGTATAGTGTCTCTCCATGGTGTTCCTTTGGAAATTAACTCGGATCGAGGAAGTCTTTTCACCTCTCGATTTTGGGAAAGTTTCCAAAATGCTATGGGAACCCGTCTCTCCTTTAGCACCGCCTTCCACCCTCAGTCGAGTGGTCAAGTGGAACGCGTCAACCAAATTCTAGAAGACATGCTTCGAGCCTCTGTTATCTCATTCGGAATGGACTGGGAGAAGTGCCTTCCATTTGCCGAATTCGCTTACAACAACAGCTATCAATCTAGCTTGGGTAAAGCCCCTTTTGAAGTTCTCTATGGACGACGGTGTCGAACACCCCTTAACTGGTCAGAGACCGGGGAAAGACAATTCTTTGGCCCGGATATGATTCAGGAAGCAGAAGAACAAGTTCGTATCGTTCGTGAAAAGTTGAAAGCAGCCCAATCTCGTCAAAAGAGTCAATATGACCGAAAACATAAGGCTATGACTTTCGAGGTTGACGAGAAGGCTTATCTTCGGGTCACCCCTCTGAAG
>NW_021204373.1:0-2380 GCF_002162155.2 Triticum dicoccoides
ATAACCATGTGCCTGATGTTCTACATTGAATTGTTTGTGGGAGTGAGCAGTGTGCATTCAATACTAACAATAAATGATTGTGCCTTTCAAAAAACCAGCAAAAAATAGCATATTAAGAGAAATAGGGGTGGCCTCCTCCAGATGCTATACACGCTATAGTGTGCTATTTACAAATGGTGTTTCAAAGTAATGCCATTTATAGCTTAAAATTAAAGGATTTTAACAAGAATAAATGATATATTTGAATAATAAAGTACTAAAAGAACTTTAATGTAGCCTAACATCAACAACCCATGGGGCAACAACATAGCAAAAATATACAAATTTAGAATCAGGTGCCACCGGGATCTCCATTGCTAAAAAATAACCTCTCATTGCCGGATAGCAAAGTACTCCATGTAGCTAGCTATTTGACAAAGCGACGATCCATTAATCGAGTGCGAGGAGTTAAGATGGATAACTTGTAACATAATCGAAAACTAAGATCTAGCAAACATCATGATCCAACACATACATCACGGATCTGCGAGCCCAAAGAACTTGCCTGGTGCCTCACTTGTTAGCGGCACAGCTGGCTGCGACATGAGCCGCCGCAAATGGGAAAGATCGGTGGAGAATAGTGAAAGACCTGCGAGAAATGGAAGTAGACGGACCAAACAGGAGGAAGAAGAAGCCACCTCCGCCGACGTACATGACCGCGTGGTTGGGTGGAGAATAAAGTAGAGAGCTGGGGACTGGAAGCGCTTGGTTGGATAGGGGATTCTCTATTTTTCCTATTTGGGCTAGGTTAGACTTGTGTCCTTGGGCTAATGGGTTGCCACAAAAAACACTACAAGCTATACCATTTTAGCACAATATAGTGTATTATTTCGCGAATAGCCCCCTCATAAGAAAAAATGCCAAACTTTAGTGTGGCGTCTCCTCATATGCTATAGCATGCTAGCTAGTAGTAAAGAAATTGTGCATTATTTTTTCATTGAAAAAAGACATGATCGTCATGTTTGAAAGATGGAAATAGTATGTGATACTCAGTTCTCGAAAAGCACCAAAAATGCATTGACTATTTTTGTTGTACATGAAAGTACTCCAAAAAAGATTGTAACCTATACATGAGATTTAAGGAGTAAGTTGTGGTTGACATTAGCATTGTGACTATTATTCAGAGAGAGGGATGAGTGCCAAACTACTATAAAACAAGGAACCCACGGATCGAAGGTAATTAGTGTTGTCGCTTTCCAATTACTTATGTATGTTTGTGCTTTTCACTGTACTGGCATAGTGTCCTACTCGATGTGTGGGCTAGAATTTAATAAAGTTGTATCATGAACACATATTAATTAATTTGTCTAAGGAAACTTGCATCCAAATGTGATCACATTTTCAAATATGCACCTTTGGCGAACATATTTTTGCCTTAGGCATGTTTGATGCACGGGCATCATCATTATTTGTTGTTAACTTATTATGAAATTACAATGTAAAAAATGTGTGTTTTCCATATATTTTTACCTTATTTTTGTGTTATATACTAATTAAACAAAGTTGTAATGATAAAAAAAAATTTAGTTGTGGTTTGAATCTTTTCTGTGCATATGACCTTTAGTGCATAAAATTCCTGGTAAAACGATGTCAATTATATTCTGAGGTATTAGTTATATTTTGCATGGGCATCGATTCTCAAGAGAGGGTTTTGGTAGGATAAATTCACTCATATACTATTGAAAATGGACTTGACCCACTTGAAATTTGCTTCAATTAATTTGGTGTTGACCGTTTTTGTGAATGTTTTTAATCAGTAACAATTCTAGAAATAGTTATTTATTTATAGTGAATGAATGAAGCATACTAAGTATTCTTTCAAGAAGATTAGTTATATTTTTTACATGAAAATTAGCAACATCTCAACTATGAAAGTGAAGATCTACTTGAATCGATGTGAAATATTCGACTAACACTTAACTCAATCTAGCTAAATATGAGTAACATGTAGAAAAAGGGCTGACATCAATATGGGTTGCTTGGCTAATGTCCAATGTTAGTAAGCCTTTAGATAAATTTTTCCATATTGGGGGTTCACTCTATGGTTCTCTAGGGGGAAGGGACCAAACATGGGAAAGCTATGATAGTTTCTTCATACTCTATCACATTCTTTGATGGTTTCACAGTCCTCACATAAGCTTCTTTGGTGGTTTTGGTGTTACTATTCAATAGATTCTTTTTGTCGAGCAAATAATAACCACATCATTGAATTCTTGTAAATAGTTAGATAATTAAGGAAATATTTTTTTATTATGCCTTTTTTCCTTTGTTTTCTCCCTAGTAATACTAACATTATTGAATTCTTTCAATTTCAGTTGTTTGTAGGGGAAATGCCATCTTT
>NW_021204374.1:0-1438 GCF_002162155.2 Triticum dicoccoides
TTGAATTTTAATGCGTTCCTTGAGAAAGCAAAGTTGAAAGATGATGGTAGCAATTACACGGACTGGGTCCGTAACCTGAGGATTATCCTCATTGCTGCACATAAGAGTTACGTCCTGGAAGCACCGCTGGGTGCCAGGCCTGCTGCTGATGCAACTGACGACGTTAAGAACGTCTGGCAGAGCAAAGCTGATGACTACTCTATAGTTGAGTGTGCCATGCTTTACGGCTTAGAACCGGGCCTTCAACGATGTTTTGAACGTCATGGAGCATATGAGATGTTCCAGGAGTTGAAGTTAATATTTCAAGCAAATGCCCGGATTGAGAGATATGAAGTCTCCAATAAGTTCTACAGCTGCAAGATGGAGGAGAATAGTTCTGTCAGTGAACACATACTCAGAATGTCTGGGTATAATAATCACTTGATTCAACTAGGAGTTAATCTTCTGAATGATAGTGTCATTGACAGAATTCTCCAATCACTGCCACCAAGCTACAAGAGCTTTGTGATGAACTATAATATGCAAGGGATGAACAAGACTATTCCCGAGCTCTTCGCAATGCTAAAAGCTGCGGAGGTAGAAATCAAGAAGGATCATCAAGTGTTGATGGTCAACAAGACCACTAGTTTCAAGAAAAAGGGCAAAGGGAAGAAGAAGGGGAACTTCAAAAAGAACGGCAAGCAAGTTGCTACTCAAGAGAAGAAACCCAAGTCTGGACCTAAGCCGGAAACTGAGTGCTTCTACTGCAAGCAGACTGGTCACTGGAAGCGGAACTGCCCCAAGTATTTGGCGGATAAGAAGGATGACAAAGTGAACAAAGGTATATGTGATATACATGTTATTGATGTGTACCTAACTAGAGCTCGTAGTAGCACCTGGGTATTTGATACTAGTTCTGTTGCTAATATTTGCAACTCGAAACAGGGACTACGGAATAAGCAAGCACAGGCCAAGGACGAGGTGACGATGCGCGTGGGAAACGGTTCCAAAGTCGATGTGATCGCGGTCGGCACGCTACCTCTACATCTACCTTCGGGATTAGTTTTAGACCTAAATAATTGTTATTTGGTGCCAGCGTTGAGCATGAACATTATATCTGGATCTTGTTTAATGCGAGACGGTTATTCATTTAAATCAGAGAATAATGGTTGTTCTATTTATATGAGTAATATCTTTTATGGTCATGCACCCTTGAAGAGTGGTCTATTTTCACTAAATCTCGATATTAGTGATACACATATTCATAGTGTTGAAACCAAAAGATGCAGAGTTGATAACGATAGTGCAACTTATTTGTGGCATTGCCGTTTGGGTCATATCGGTGTAAAGCGCATGAAGAAACTCCATACTGATGGGCTTTAGGAATCACTTGATTATGAATCACTTGGTACTTGCGAACCGTGCCTCATGGGCAAGATGACTAAAACGCCGTTCTCCG
>NW_021204375.1:0-1881 GCF_002162155.2 Triticum dicoccoides
GCTTATCTCCAAGCGCTGTAATCAATGGCGCGGTTGGGTTACCCATGCCCGTATTGATGAGAATCCTGGAATAAGGGGACACGATCTCTTCTTTAACAAGACGTGCCAAGGAAACCGCCTCGCATGACGCGCTGAGGTGGGATAATGAAACGACTCGGATAAAGGCTTGGCCGTGGTGTGTCACACTACGGAATACGTCAGCAGATTAGATTTGTGTAAATATTATTCTCTCTATGGCAATATGTGGAAACTTATTTTGCAGAGTCGGACACTATCTTTGTGTTCAAAATCTTCTATGAACTACTTGGAGGAGGAACCCGCCTTGCAATGCCGAAGACAATCTGCGCGCCGGACTCGTCGTCATTGAAGCCTGGTTCAGGGGCTACTGAGGGAGTCCTGGATTAGGGGGTGTCCGGATGGCCGGACTATACCTTCAGCCAGACTCCTGGACTATGAAGATACAAGATTGAAGACTTCGTCCCGTGTCCGGAAGGGACTTTCCTTGGCGTGGAAGGCAAGCTTGGTGATACGGATACGTAGATCTCCTACCATTGTAACCGACTTTGTGTAACCCTAACCCTATCTGGTGTCTATATAAACCGGAGGGTTTTAGTCCTTAGGACAACATACAGAACAACAATCATACCATAGGCTAGCTTCTAGGGTTTAGCCTCTCCGATCTTGTGGTAGATCTACTCTTGTACTACCCATATCATCAATATTAATCAAGCAGGACGTAGGGTTTTACCTCCATCGAGAGGGCCCAAACCTGGGTAAAACTTCGTGTCCCTTGCCTCCTGTTACCATCCGGCCTAGACGCACAGTTCAGGACCCCCTACCCGAGATCCGCCGGTTTTGACACCGACAAGTGGTAAGAAAAGAAATACTAAAGATTCTGGAGGCAGGTACAATTTATCCCGTTGCTGATAGTCAGTGGGTAAGTCCTGTTCATTGTGTCCCTAAGAAGGGAGGTATTACTGTTGTTCCTAATGATAAAGATGAATTGATTCCACAAAGAATTATTATAGGTTATAGGATGGTAATTGATTTCCGCAAATTGAATAAGGCTACTAAGAAAGATCATTACCCCTTAACTTTTATCGATCAAATGCTAGAAAGATTATACAAACATACACATTACTGCTTTCTAGATGGTTATTCTAGTTTCTCTCAAATACCTGTGTCGGCTAAAGATCAATCAAAGACTACTTTTACATGCCCTTTTGGTACTTTTTCTTATAGACATATGCCTTTTCGTTTATGTAATGCACCTGCTACCTTTCAAAGATGCATGATGGCTATATTCTCTGACTTTTGTGAAAAGATTTGTGTGGTTTTCATGGACGACTTTTCCGTCTATGGATCTTCTTTTGATGATTGCTTGAGCAATCTTGATTGAGTTTTGCAGAGATGTGAAGAAACTAATCTTGTCTTGAATTTGGAAAAGTGCCACTTTATGGTTAATGAAGGTATTGTCTTGGGGCATAAAGTTTCTGAAAGAGGTATTGAAGTTGATAAAGCCAAGGTTGATGCTATTGAAAAGATGCCATGTCCCAAGGACATCAAAGGTATAAGAAGTTTCCTTGGTCACGCCTGATTTTATAGGAGGTTCATTAAGGACTTACCAAAAAAATTCTTGGCCTCTAACTAATTTATTACAAAAAGATATACCATTTGTCTTTGATGATGATTGTGTAGAAGCATTTGAAATACTTAAGAAAGCATTAGTCTCTGCACCTATTGTTCAGCCACCTGATTGGAATTTACCCTTTGAAACTATGTGTGATGCTAGCGATTATGCTGTAGGTGCTGTTTTAGGGCAAAGAGTTGATAAGAAATTAAATGTTATACATTATGCTATTAAGACCCTAGACAATGCTC
>NW_021204376.1:0-2468 GCF_002162155.2 Triticum dicoccoides
TGAGGGGGGGCCACGCCCCGGAGACGCGTCCCGCCTCTTCGGACATGCCACCACACCACCCCGCATGTATGAGGGCCCGGTGCGACACTCCGGTGGCATTGCTACCCCAGTGCCCCCGTCCCGCCTAACCCTGTAGCGTTTGACCACGGGATCTAGCCCTTTGACTTTGCACGGACGGGCTTTGACTAGTGGACCTCCCCATCCGGTTGGGTTAGGTCAGACCATAGGAACACTTTGAAGCAACATCCGGGCCAGACCCACAGCAAGATCCCCTCCGTGTAGACCCCACGCGTCCGTTTCCCCCCTCCAGGTGCCGGCGGCGGCGCCGTCCGTGAGAGGGGGTACACCCCGGACACGCGTGCTGGGCGTTTGCAACCGCCACAACACTTCCAGACTTGTGAGAGGCCGCCTACGCAAGATTTGGCAGCATGCTAGCCCCAGGAGGCCGTCGGCCACAGCCGTAGACACGCGAAGGGCAATCCGCGTAGAGGGAATTTTTCGGATACTTCTCCATCACCAAAAATTATGAAAAAATACCATCGTTCCTATAGCACATGTGCCCACGTCGTGCAAAAAAACTCATGATTTTATCGCGCTCCGAGTATTTAGTAATATTGACACCGCATCGTTACCGCAGAATGTCTACTACCGTGTCATCGCCGTCCGTGAGGGGGGGCCACGCCCCGGAGACGCGTCCCGCCTCTTCGGACATGCCACCACACCACCCCACATGTATGAGGGCCTGGTGCGACGCTCCGGTGGCATTGCTACCCCCCAGTGCCCCCGTCTCGCCTAACCCTGTAACGTTTGACCACGGGATCTAGCCCTTTGACTTTGCATGGACGGGCTTTGACCAGTGGACCTCCCCACCCGGTTGTGTTAGGTCAGCCCATAGGAACACTTTGGAGTAACATCCGGGCCACACCCACAGCAAGATCCCCTCCGCGTAGACCCCACGCGTCCGTTTCCCCCCTCCAGGTGCTGGCGGCGGCGCCGTCCGTGAGGGACGGCACACCCCGGACACGCGTGCCGGGCGTTTGCAACCGCCACAACACTTCCAGACTTGTGAGAGGCCGCCTACGCAAGATTTGGTGGCATGCTAGCCCCCGGAGGCCGCCGGCCACACACGTAGACGCGCGAAGGGCAATCCGCGTAGAGGCAATTTTTCGGATTCTTCTCCATCACCAAAAATTATGAAAAATACCATCGTTCCTATAGAACATGTGCCAACGTCGTGAAAAAAAACTCATGATTTTATCGCGCTCCGAGTATTTAGTAATATTGACGCCGCATCGTTAGCACAGAACGTCTACTACCGTGTCATCGCCGTCCGTGAGGGGGGGCCACGCCCCGGAGACGCGTCCCGACTCTTCGGACATGCCACCACACCACCTCGCATGTATGAGGGCCCGGTGCAACGATCCGGTGGCATTGCTACCCCCAGTGCCCCCGTCCCGCCTAACCCTATAGCATTTGACCACGGGATCTAGCCCTTTGACTTTGCACGGACGGGCTTTGACCAGTGGACCTCCCCACCCGGTTGTGTTAAGTCAGCCCATAGGAACACTTTGGAGCAACATCTGGGCCAGACCCACAGCAAGATCCCCTCCGTGTAGACCCCACGCGTCCGTTTCCACCCTCCAGGTGCTGGCGGCGGCGCCGTCCGTGAGGGGGGGCACACCCCAGACACGCGTGCCGGGGGTTGCAACTGCCACAACACTTCCAGACTTGTGAGAGGCCGCCTACGCAAGATTTGGCGGCATGCTAGCCCCCGGAGGCCGGCGGCCACAGCCATAGACGCGTGAAGGGTAATCCGCGTAGAGGGAATTTTTCGGATACTTCTCCATCACCAAAAATTATGAAAAAATACCGTCGTTCCTATAGCACATGGGCCCACGTCGTGCAAAAAACTCATGATTTTATCGTGCTCCGAGTATTTAGTAATATTGACACCGCATCGTTACCGCAGAATGTGTACTACCATGTCATCACCGTCCGTGAGGGGGGGCCACGCCCCGGAGACGCGTCCCGCCTCTTCGGACATGCCACCACTCCACCCCGCATGTATGAGGGCCTGGTGCGACGCTCCGGTGGCATTGCTACCCCCAGTGCCCCGGTCCTGCCTAACCCTGTAACGTTTGACCACGGGATCTAGCCCTTTGACTTTGCATGGACATGCTTTGACCAGTGGACCTCCCCACCCGGTTGTGTCAGGTCAGCCCATAGGAACACTTTGGAGCAACATCCGGGCCAGACCCACAGCAAGATCCCCTCCGTGTAGACCCCACGCGTCCGTTTCCCCCCTCCAGGTGCCGGCGGCGCCGCCGTCCGTGAGGGGGGGCACACCCCGGACACGCGTGCCGGGCGTTTGCAACCGCCACAACACTTCCAGACTTGTGAGAGGCCACCTACGCAAGATTTGGTGGCATGCTAGCCCCCGGAGGCCGCCGGCCACAGCCGTAGACGCG
>NW_021204377.1:0-2059 GCF_002162155.2 Triticum dicoccoides
ACTTTCTCCTATGAGCAAACCCTTGATGCCCCCTGCAAGTTCCCCAGCGGCGCGAAGCCGTCCAACCACACGACTCGGAAATGCAATTGGCTCGCATGAATCTCCAAGGGCGAAGGGCTGGTGCCGCCTCCACCTGTTGGCCAGCCGCCTCCAGCCCCTCAGCAGCCGGCCTCTTGGCCAGTGGTCGGGGATATTCAAGACGAGTTCCCCGATGAACATGCCGCCTACATCGTCTTTACAAGCCAGACTGAAGACCGGCGCAGCCGGCGCCGACAGCAGCAAGAACTCAACGCAGTCGCCTCCAACAATCCTGAGTTCATGCACTGGTCGGAGAAGCCTAGCCGGCTCCCCTTGGCCCTTCGAAAAAATAACAGGCTGATCAAGCCTTCAAGCACCCAAGGCATGGGGCCGCCATCCCTCGGCCGGCTGTCTCATAGGCCGACTATCGGAGGGCAGCCCAGCCCTAAACTCTCATGGAGGAGGCCATGATAAGGCCGACTACAAGAAGCCGGCCACGAAAAGACCGACTCCAAGAAGCCGGCCCCCGGCAGGCGGCCAAGATCATGCCCTCGAAGTCTGCACCCCCAAAACAATGATGGGACAGGGCGTGGCAACAGTAAAGCCTGCCACCCCTGAATCCCGGAGCACGCATGGCCACAATATGCTGTACGGGGTAGCCATCACCCGTCTGACGCGGCACTGTTGCCATGCTGACCATGACGCCCTCCACGCGACAGTACGGCCCGCAGGCGGTGGGCCCCTTCGGTCAGAGAGACGCCCGAAGGCGGCCATGCCTACCCCAGTCGGCCTGGGATGCGGCCGGCTTCCGGTAGCCGGCTTGCTCCCCTCCTCGAAGCACGAGTGCCATTAAGGAGACAAGATGAGGTAAGGCTACAGTGAGAGCCCACCCGGCGGTGGCACTGTAGCCATGCTTACCTCGACAAAGCCCTTGTCATCAAAGGCGAGGCAACAGTAACTAGCCCTCGACAAGGACCCCAAGCGGTGGGACCTGCCTGTCGGCCAGGAGGCCGGCAGCCGGCGGGACCCACCAGTCGACGGGCCCCAGCGGCCGGCGGAGAAGCCGGCAACCATAGACACTGACGGCTAGGGCCCATGCCCAGCCGGATTACCATTGTACCCCTAGGGGGTAGGCCTACATAAACCCCCCAGGGCAGCCATGCAAAGGGTTAATCTCAGATAGTTTTAGACACTACTCTAAGGAGAGAAGAGAGCTAGCCTTGCCCTTCTTCCTCCTCACACCGAACAGCTCAAGGAGCTTCTTGTAGCCACTTGTTGATCTAGTGATCATGCGAAGACCCCGCAAAGCAGGACTAGGGGTGTTATCTCCACGGAGAGCCCCAAACCTGGGTAAGATCCGCCGGCGTGCATGTCTTTGCCTCATCGCGTTTCCAGGCACCAGCGATGTCTTACTGGCTCCCACAATGATAAGCCACCCGTTGGCATATGTCGCACCTACCACCCGACACGTAGGTCTGTGGTAAACTACTCACGCTTCATCGGAGAGGCAATGGTGTTGATGAAGAAGCCCTACGTGATCGAATTCCCCTCCGACAGGACGCCAGAAAAGGCCCCTAGATGGGATCTCACGGGTACAAAAAGTTTCGGCGGTGGAAAAGTGGTTTTGTGGCTCCTCTGGATGTTTTTACTGTATAATAGTATATATAGGCGAAGGAACTAGGCCAGGGGAGCTACAAGGGGCCCACGAGGTATGGGGCGCGCCCTCCTGCCTAATGGCCGCCTTGTTGCGTCTCCGACTTCATCTTCAAGTCTTCTCGTTTCCTTCTGGTCTAAGAAAGATCATCGCGAACGTTTCATTCCGTTTGGACTCCGTTTGGTATTCCCTTTGTGCGAAACTCTAAAATAGAAAAAAACAGAAACTGGCATTGGACTCTCGGTTAATAGGTTAGTCCCAAAAATAATATAAAATAGCATATTAATGCCTATTACACATCCAAAACTGATAATATAATAGCGTGAGACAATAAAAAATTATAGATAGGTTGGAGATGTATCAGGATGACTCAATGAATGGACATGT
>NW_021204378.1:0-1011 GCF_002162155.2 Triticum dicoccoides
GATAGCTAGTCCTATCGAAGACTACGCTTCTGGCAGCCTCCGTCTTGCAGCATGTAAAAGAGAGTAGACTGAAGTCCTCCAAGTAGCATCTCCAAGTAGCATCGCATAGCATAATCCTACCCGGCGATCCCCTCCTCGTATCCCTGAGAGAGAGCGACCACCGGTTGTATCTGGCACTTGGAAGGGTGTGTTTTATTAAGTATCCGGTTCTAGTTGTCATAAGGTCAAGGTACAACTCCAAGTCGTCCTGTTACCGAAGATCACGGCTATTCGAATAGATTAACTTCCCTGCAGGGGTGCACCACATAACCCAACACGCTTGATCCCATTTGGCCGGACACACTTTCCTGGGTCATGCCCGACCGCGGAAGATCAACACGTCGCAGCCCCACCTAGGCAAAACAGAGAGGCCAGCACGCCGGTCTAAACCTAAGCGCACAGGGGTCTGGGCCCATCGCCCATAGCACACCTGCACGTTGCGAGGGCGGCCGGAAGCAGACCTAGCCTAGTAGGCGTTCCAGTCCAATCCGGCGCGCGCCGCTCCGTCGCTGACGTCTGAAGTGCTTCGGCTGATACCACGACGTCGGGATACCCATAACTACTCCCACGTAGATGGTTAGTGCGTATAGACTCGTAGCCGACTCAGATCAAATACCAAGATCTCGTTAAGCGTGTTAAGTATCCGCGAACGCCGAACAGGGCCAGGCCCACCTGTCTCCTAGGTGGTCTCAACCTGCCCTGTCGCTCCGCCACAAAGTAACAGTCGAGGGCCGTCGGGAACCCAGGCCCACCTCTACCGGGATGGAGCCACCTGTCCTTTCAGCCCCCTCGTCAAAATCACTTGCGGGTACTCAATGAGCTGACCCGACTTTAGTCACCATCTGTATAGTATGTATGTATGTATAGTATATACCCGTGATCACCTCCCAAGTGATCACGGCCCGATAGTATAGCAAGGCAGACTGACAAGAATGTAGGGCCAATGATGATAAACTAGCATCCTATACTAAG
>NW_021204379.1:0-7903 GCF_002162155.2 Triticum dicoccoides
TACTGATCTTGAGAATTACAATATCTACAATCAAACTCCTCAACATTATGGTCAATACGTTCCACTAGTGCACGTGTTGAACTACGGTAACTACCATGGAGATACACTGGTAAGATTTTTTTACTATTACGACATTCGTGCATCTTTTTGCACACTTGTAAAACTAGTACATCATCCCGAATGATTATGTGCCTCATCTGATGTATACGCACGGTACCTTTCATGTTTTGAACATACAACCAGGTCTTCCTACGAATGTCAACTGTCCATACCGGGTTTCTAAAAGAAGTGGAGACATGACAATCAAAGAATGGAAAAAATGTATGGACAGTCGTAAGGAGCTTCTTGGAAGCAAAAAGCAGCGAAGGGCAAGAATTGGAGACAGGATGATCGCCATTCTTCATAATGGAGAGTCAGGGTCTATATTGTTTTATGCTATTTTACCTTAAGGGTGTTTAGGTCCTACCTGATACTGATGATCATGTGCTAAGAACAATTATGTAGGGTTGGGTTCGATGACTATAAGGATGATGATCGTATGACTTATTATTAATAACGAGTAGAAGTTGTATGTTGATGCATGATTAGTAGGACTTGTTATTATATATGATGATGTATGATGCGAGCATGCATGAGTTATTATATCAGCGGGTGAAATGAACATATATAGCAGCAGCGTTGGTAAACCAAGGACGAAGATATAAAAAAGGACACTTCTCTCTACTAGCTAGCTAATAACAACCTAAAAATAACCCCCAAAACCCCTAAAGCAGCCACTTTTTTTAAAAAAAATACATGGACTTTTGGTCCCGGTTGGTGCCACCAACCGGGACCAAAGGCCCGCCTGGCTGGGCTCGGCGAATCGGCCACGTGGAGGCACATCTGTCCCGGTTCGTGTTTGAACCGGGACTAAAGGGGGGAGGTATTAGTAGCGACCCATTAGTCCCGGTTCATGAACCGGGACTAAAGGCCCTTACGAACTGGGACAGATGCCCCCTTTTCTACTAGTGCATCCAGCCGCATCCGTCGTCGATATGCAGCTGCACCATGCCGCCACCACTCATCGTCAATGACGCGGTAGATACAACGCCGCACCACCTGGCAACCTCCACACCATCGCCACTGCTGGAGCTACTTGGAGCCCACCATCCACAACATCTCTCCCCCCAACAACAGTTCCTCCCAAGACGGCGTCTCCATGGAGGATACGACGCGCAGGACGCCGCCGCCGCCCAATCCAGACTGAATTTTGGACTTTCGTCCGGGAGGGGTTCAGAGGTGGATAGGGGGGACCTCGGCTTCGCCTCCAGGAAGGCTAACATCGTCAAGTGACGTCGCTGATGCCGGGCCGAACAAGCCGACCAAAGTTTCCTCCAGTCCCCATCCTATGCCACCAAACCTCCGTGTACTCCGGATCCGGCAAGCCACGATCCGAAACCCGTGAAGATGAAAGAGCCATGGGGCTCAACCCACCAGAAAGGAGGATCGAGAAGAGCTCCTTGTAGATCTCCAGACGCCGAATCCAACGATCCGACGTGGCCAGCGATGATCATCACCACCCCCGCGGCGGCCGACGGAGTCCAAAGAAAGGATCCAGATGGATCCGATCTGAATCCGGCGGCACCCGCGACCACCGGTCAGGCCAACACAGCCACCACCTCACGACACACAGGTCGCCACCGCCGCGCCGCGCACGACGCTGATGGGAGACCCGTCCGCCGCGCCGCCAGACCCCACGTTCACCCGACGTTCCTCTGGATCCCGCTGTCCCGCGCGAGCCAGGACGGAGAGGATGGGGAGAAGCCCCGCCACCGTTCAGCCGGCCAGGCTTCGCCCGGCGGCGCTATGGACGGCGGCGAGGAGGGGGAGAGGAGGATGAGACTCGAGGGGCGGCGGATAGGGTTTTCTTCGTGCTTCTTAGGAACTGAGAAGATTAAAGTATTGAATGCAATGTTCAGTTATACGGAAAGATTTAATACGTTCAGGACTATGATCATGAGAAGTCTGTTGGTAGAGGACCAAAGAAGCTTTACTATCTTATATTTACTAATTGGAGGCACCATACGAGTAACCACGTTAATCCTCAGTAACTAAGAAAACTAGCCACCCGATATTCAAATTGTGTATTTTCCACCATCGGATGCTATGCCTCAAGGAATCCTCGAATTATGTCCCACCTTAAACCATCTACAGCAGGAAAAAAAATAGAATCCATCTCTGGCCCACGTATAGCTAGAAAAAATTAAACCATCTACAGCAGAAAAAAAAGAATCCATCTCAGGCCCACGTATAGCTAGAAGAAAAAAGAATCCATCTCTGATGGTCTCTTCCCTCTCCGCTAATCTAACCCTTCCCACGTACAGCCTAAAGAAACTACCAACACACCAAGCCCTAGGGCTGCTCCTCCTAATACTGTCTTCCTAACAGTCAACCCCACCGATCCAACAAACTTTAGCGCTCCTCCTCCTCTGTCCAATCTGTTGTCTTCCGCTGCAGCCATCTAAAACTGTTCTTCCGCATCTCTTGGCTCCATTATCTTTGAATCTCTACTACCCTACCACGGAGCAACACATCTTGGCTAGGATAAGGTCCTTTTAATCCCCTTAGTTGCCATGCCCCGACCAAACCGCAATGAAGTGCAGAAGGAGGTATTTTTGGATTACTAGATGAGTTAGATTTAGGAGGAGGAGGACTGTACTAAGGACAGTTTGAAGCAGACAACAGGCTAAGCCCTTCTAAACAGGCAACTAACGTTGGAAGTTGTGGCGCTGCTGGAGGTGCTTGCTCAGTTTTTTTATTCAGGCATAAGCATCGTGCAATTGGAGATGGTCTTACAGTCTTAGAACACGACGCATGACCAGAGTTTGCAATCTACGGAGTGGAAGCAAGCAGCTGGGCTTGGTCTACACTTTTCCTGACGTTGGGTGGCAAGTTATGTGTAAAGATGAACCATATTTGTTGGTTTATCTTTATTATTATGTGTGGTCTTTCATTTTCAGAAATTATGTATGTGTTTTCAGAGTACCATACAGTTCATATTTGTAGCAGTGAATTGTGCACTTTGACAATGATCGAATATTATCTGGCTAAAGCTTCTTATTACAGAGTAGACAGTAGAAGATGTACGTCCTTGCAGAGTACCCAGCGAAAAGCCCAACCAACCATAAGGATAATCAAACAGAGTGCTTAAACGAGGATGTATAGTGGGCGAATGAGCTTGCATCCACGTCCCGGCTGCAGCACCTGTCTCTAGGGGAAGCAATTGGCTTCATGCAGAGTTCTGTTTTATACATGTACATGCTGGACTGCAGGCTTGATTATTGGGACCAATTATAATCACTAATTTACTCTTTTTTGCATGTTGCATAGATGATGCATGAGCTCATATGATTTTGAAATCCTGATCCTATGATTGGTTGCAGGGAGCTAAGCTAAGGGAGTATTGCCGGTGTGATGTTGGTACGTATAAGCATATGTTCTATGCATTTACTTTGAGCGTGTACGCAGGGAAAAACATGTGTGAAATCCTGGACTTGCCATACTTAAAAAAGGGAGACAGTTAAGCCATCGCTCTGTATGAAATCATCCATGAAAAATAACTGTTATATAGTAAATCAGTATGCATGCGTTGGTCTTAAAATGAAATATTCTGAAAAACTCTTCATCAATAACAGAAGTAGAAATCCAGGGTCATCCAACCAGCATTAGTGTAAAAATAGATATAAATGAACAGGAGAAAGCCATCTCATTTGCTATGGCTAAAATCAAACAAAAAAAATTATATCCTTTTACCATACTTATAGAACGTAGGCATGCCCAACCCGTAGTTGCAAAAGTAATAAAATAAAAGTTAGTCATGAAAGGTTAGGAAAACTATTATAGGTGGGAGAAGTAATGGTCAATATAATGCTGAGTTTTAACATAAAATTTTATCATATTTTCACGGCAAAAGGAACAAATGTATACTAGAATAGAGCTCAAGGAAGCGAGTACATTTTTTTACTAACTTAGCCTCCCATACGCATCAATATTTATTGACCTACACTATATTTGCTTGAACTTTTATAATCACCGAGTTCAGGAGAGTATATAACGTGCACAACAGATTTCTGATAAACAACTACACATCCAGCCCGCGAATACATTCTTAATACATTTTGCATTACACAAATAGAATCCCATATTGTAAATTGTTCCTATTTTCTAAGCCTTACAAAGTTTAGCATATAATAAATGTCAACTGTCACGTGGACCTTATTATAGTGGATTGTAATCGATAGATCTTGATAACTGTACTTAAAACTAAGGACAAGTATCAGAGAGTAAATGTAGATAGAGGAATCACAACCGATAGGTTAGTATACATGTAACAAAGCAAGTCCCAATGTGGCAAGCACATGGATGCAAAGTCCGGCCATGCACCTGATAAGTAAGTAGCTAACCAGGAACTTAAAAGTCACACATGCCAATGTGGATGCATCAGATCAGATGGTTTTGTGCTGTAAAGACAAAAGAAAATTTGTACAGTAAAATTGAGTTTTTAATTAGAGCACTCAACTTCCTTTGTTAGGACAAAAATGCTTATGAGAAAAGCTCTACAAAGATGATGAAGAGTCGAACGTGCAAAATCCTAATTATTACTGTTTTCTATATTTTAATATTTGTCCCTAATTTCAGTATTCACCCGGGCAAGTATACACATGGCCAAAATACCTCTATGCATAATCATAGACATCTAGAATAAGTTGTTTCAAAATAATTTTTCCTCGTTATGGTGCGGTGCAACCACTACTTTCCCTTGGGAATATATGTAGTATAATCAAAATAACTAGGTTCAAATTCTCATGGCTTCTAATATGTGTTAGTCTCTCCTCTCCATAAATTGACCCAAAAATTCTAACTCAATCAAATTCCTATATATTTCTAAATCTTGCTATATTAATATATAAGTACTATATTATAAAAAAATGCCTACTTTCCAAATCACTAGCCCGTGCAGAAGCACGGGTTGATGACTAGTAAATCCTTAATTACGATGGACTTCACATTGTCTAGCATTTGACCTATTTATGTTGCACCTTGCAGTACGCAGAATATTTGAAAGCGGTTCTTCGGATGTTCATGCAAAGTACAACCGAATACATAGATGACAAATCATTTTGCTGCTTTATGGAGCAAGCAGGTAGATATTTGAACATATCATCAACAAGACGGGTTATCTATTCTATGGTATATACTCAATTTAAGGTTCATCCCTTTTATTTTATATATTTTTTGCAGTTGCCTCTCGTCTCAGTTCACTAAAAGCCCTGCTAGGCCGTTGATGTTCCTGTCCTCCTCTACTCAAGTATCTCTGTTATGAATCCAAACATGATGTTGTTTTAAGTATATATTTTCTTACCACATATAGATAGATATATGGCTCCTTTGCGAACCATTGGTATCCTGATACCCGACTATATATATTGTAGGGATAAACGTCCTTTGGTATACCTATATGGAAGTTCAAAAGCACAACGATCGGGATAAATGGGAAGTTAAGCACGAGAGCTCAAATCAGCACAAATACTGCAAGTTTTGCGAAGTATTTGATTGCCGGACTCCATGTAGTGCGTGCCCAATTTTCATTTGCTGCAATAAAAATCTGGAATATGCCTATTGTCTGAGGTTTGAACAAAAGAATTCATCATGTTTGAGATCCTAAACGATACAAATTTTCATTGTTTTTTAATTTGCTTAATGTAGCTCATTATTTTTCAAGTTTAGTTGCAAACAGATTCCGGCTGCAAGTTGATAATTTGGATATCGGTTCTTATTTATGTATAAGTTCTCATGGTATTTTCACCAGACTTTTGAGACAAAAGGAATTAGAACTCGCTTTGGGGGAAAAAGGGAGAATAAATTGTTATCTTTTTGCTCCGATGATATGATTCGTTCTGTTCTTATTATCGATAAAAGTTCCGTTCAAACATAGTAAGCTACTACAATGGCTAATATTCGTGATTAGTTTACATTATTTGCAGATTTGAAGTATGCATAGATTATTGATTTATCTCTTGATGTGTAAATTACCATTAATTCTTTTCGGATATTAAGTAAGCAAAGAATCTCAACATGACAATTTGTGCATTTCCATCCATAGCGTCCCCATTTTGAATCCATTTTCTTAATGTGTTTACATATATTAATATCTATGCAAGTCATGTGAGATTTCTTGTGGTGGTTGTATAATTCAGATTTTATAGTCTTTATAACTATACCCCAAGTACTTTGTCCATACCATTTTTTTCATCTTAAGATCATATATCTACTATGGAAACAAAGTTGTCGATTTATGTATTACCACCATATATGGCTAAGACCTCCCGCAACAACGCGCGGGGAATCATCTAGTTCTTACTTATGACTACTTAGTACTCCCTCCGTCTCAAAATAAGTGTCTCAACTTTGTACTAGCACTAGTACAAATTTGTACTAAGCTCAAGACACTTATTTTGGGACGGAGTGAGTACAATACACGCTCCAAATAATGTGTTCGTGGTGACGCCTATTCTGCGGTCGGCAACGCAACAAGGGCAGCCGTCGTGCTTTTTCGGAGTTGGCAAGTTGGAGGCCCACCTTTCTCTCCCCCACTATGATGATCGGCAACGTGTGTATTTTTGTTTGTTTCCTTGCATTATTTCCCTGTAATTTCGCTCGGTTTGGTTTCTCTCTTCCACAGAAAATGTGTGGTGTAACTTGTTGGTGATATTAATGGACAAGGGCAGTTCTCCTTATAAAATTGGTTCTTAGAACCAATAACTTTGAGCTATTTAACACAAACAATTCTTGGCCGATAGGCTCCATAGCTGACATGCATCAGACACTTAAAATCAAACATATAAATCGAAAGTACCTTTCTACACTCAACAGCAAATGCTCCCGGTGTGAACAGTAAAATCAAAAATTAAAAAAAAAATCTGATTTTTTTGTGACATACTTACACAAATGTTTGTTGTGTATGCAAAATTTCATCACAAAATCACATTCGCGGAAGTCGTGGCAAAGAAACAAAATCAGAGCTCCAAAATGCTTTCGTAAGTAACATTTTCACAGCATCGATTTTTTTATCATGCCTTCTACCAATGTGATTTTGCGATGAAATGTTGCATGCACAACAAACGTTTGCGAAAGTATGCCACAAAACAAATTCAGAATTTTTTAATTTTGTTTGATTTTACTGTTCACACCAGGAGCATTTGCTCCTGTGTGTAGAAATTCCACGTCATTTATAGTGTTTTCAGTATGAACGAACCAGCTGTAGTTACAATGAAGGCGTGTACTATCTATGGCGTAAGCAATGTTAGGTAGAAAGGGCGGTGCCTCTGTCCCTTACCCCTTGCAGCATGGCTAGTCCCAGCGATATGATTTACATAACAAGCAGGTCGATTCCCTCGACGAGGGAATCCGCGATAACTTTGTTTGCTGCTTCTGTGGGGTGGACAGAATCCCAGAACACGTACATTGTTGCGTTTCGGCAAGTCCCGATTGAGATGGGATTGCAGAGAAACACCGTAGCTTCCACCGTCCCTGTCCCACAGCATCCTCGCCTCGTCTCGGTGAACCCTGGCGCCAAAACGCAAACATACTCAGAGTGAGTGAGGCTGAGTCTATCATCTCGGTGAGCCCTAGCTGATAAGCTGGATCAAACGCCTTGAAATACTACTATAATCTTACCTTGTGAGCCAGGAGAGGTGACGAGGCTGTACACAGGTGTGTACAAATCTAGAGCTGCAATCTTGAGATCGTGGTACCGCTTCGACAGCAAGTCGATGGATGCGCTTAACTTTCTGTTGAACTTCCTGGCGTCGTTGTTGAGACTCGTTACGCACGTGTCGTTGCCCCCATGGCCAAACACCGTGAT